>NC_091305.1:20782644-20840144 GCF_038502225.1 Cherax quadricarinatus | reverse complement strand
GCTCTGTTGATTAAGAGTGTTACAATGGTTCTATTATTTACCCACTCACTGGAGGCTCTTGATGCTTGTGATAGCTCTTGATCCAAGGAATTGAACTTGTCCTCCCATTTCTTGGATTAAACTTCATTGTCTCCCATTCCCTAAACACTGTATGACCCCTATAGGTTTAGCATTTCTTCCTAAACATAATAATGAGTTATGGTAAGCAGAGTTAGGGCATTGTTTCATAAGTTCACTGATGCTCAGAATGTAAATGATTCACAGAAATAAAATATCCCAGCATTTATTTTTCTGTTAGATGGCAGCTCATGGTCTTCATCAAGAAGTCAAGCAGTGGTCATCACGGGACAATCACATCATTGTAGCTGCAAAGAAAATGGCACTGCTAATGGCCCAGCTGTCTCAACTTGTACGGGGCGAAGGTGGCACCAAAAAGGATCTCATTGCATGTGCAAAAGCTATTGCAGAGGCTTCGGAAGAAGTAACACGTTTAGCAAAGGATCTAGCAAGAGAATGTACTGATAAGCGCATGAGAACGGTAAGATTTATACACTGCAGTTCGTTTTCCATATGTCTGTATATCGCTTATCCAACCCCAAGACCAAGGAATACTGCGCTCTCTGAAGGCGGAAAAATCAGTAATCCGGAAAGGCTTTGGAACCAAAGGTCCGGAAAATCAGTGTTGTACCTGTACTTACATTTTGTAATAAACAAGTGCTGTGTGGGGCTGGGCTGCTGCTATGTAAGATTCACTTACAGTATCTACCACTCTCCCTTCCTTTGCTTATGTCTTCAGTTAAAATGTAAAGAAAATTATATGATATAGATCCTGTTTTGTTTCACTTCTGTGAAATAATACAGTATCTGTAGAAAAATATGCAGAAAAAAAGCCTAAATTTTCCTTATTTAATTTTTAATTTATGGAGTGTAATAGCAAGCAAAAAGCAAGCATTTTCATGCATTATGAGTCTTTTTAGATGTACGTACTTCTTTAGTAATCTTAAGACAATATCGGCAGTCCAGTTGTGCTCTAAATGACCGTTTGCTTCAGTTAAAATATTAGGTTTGTTGGTATCACTGCCAATAAACATGCCACATCATTGCTCTCGCATATAGCTCCTAGCATTGTGTTGTAAATGACGAAGTCTGGGAACATGTTGTGGATAGTTGTGAAATATTAGGATATGTTGTAGAGATTTATGAAGTGTAGTGGTGCTATGTGGTGAGCAGTGGAAGTTGGTGGTGAGTGTTGGAATGTATGGCATATGTGTGGTATGCAGGCAATGATACTATATAGTCACCAGTAACATGAGAATTATCTTATTTTTTTTGTATCCAGAATCTGCTGCAAGTTTGTGAACGTATCCCAACCATTGGAACTCAGCTCAAGATCCTGTCAACTGTGAAAGCAACAATGCTTGGGGCTCAAGGTAGGTTTCTTAACATATGTGTAATTATTTTATTTGAGTGATCAATGAAATAGACTGCTTTGATTTCTATTTATCCTAGGAGTATGTAAGTGAATTTTATATATCTAAAAAGTTTACTTTGGAGAAACAATAGGACAGAAGGAAATAAAATTTAAGATAGTATTGTTTAATATACAACATTGCTTTTAAATGATTACTGTTGACAAATAATTAGGCAACTGATAGTTATATTCTTTTTGTTTCTTCAAAATAAGTGTTTTACTTGCATATGCTAAGTTTAGTTTATTAAGCTATCAACATGTTTTAACTTGTAGCTTAAACCAAAGTGCTACTCCTTCCCATTAATTAATATTTTTTAACACACAGTTACATGTTTGTTACAATTTCTCATAACTTCTTTGTATCAATAATGTAAATAAACAAAAATATATACCGTAATGAGATGTTATATATTTATTCCAGGGGTTGATTTCACATGACAATAATGTGAAGTTTTTATAACTTGGTACAAAGAGGTTTGGATACATGTTAAACATGTTACTTTTTGTTCTTTGTTTGTACTGTATCATGTTCATATGTTTGTTATTATTATTAGCAGGAATTCATGTCCTTTAAAAAAGATTTTTATGGCATTCTCGATATATGGCATCATAGTCATTGCTTGGTTAATACCAAAGGGATTTTCAGTTTAATTTACATTTTTTGTATAAAGCACAAATGTAACTGTAATTACCTATTTGTAGTTACAAGAGGCAGAGTGAGTCACATGGTGTCATATCTTCTTGAAATAATTTGTCATATCTTTCTAGTTTCCAAGGTACGGTATTTGATTAGGGTCTTAACCTTAATGTTGGCAAGAACAGCTGCCTTTCCTAGAATACTGAAGCAAAAAACCTCCACCAACTCTTCCATATCCTCGAAACCCACATCCAACCCCATGGAATTCCCCAATGCCACAATACTTTCCAAAACTGGTATAGGGCCCTCAGGGTCAGCCCCAAACCCTTCAAAATCCCTCTCTTGGACATAATCTGGCCACAATTTTTCTCCAAGCAGAGTTCAAAGTCCTGGAAGTCACTCCCTCCCAAGCCTTACCTGTAAGGTTTATGCAATGGAGGATAGTGAAGTGATTTTTCCAGAACTCTCTTAGGGTCAGTTGAGTGTCTGAGGTCACTTCAAAGCACTTTTGAAACACTGCTTTGGTATCCAGTTTTTTGAAGTTTGAAATGACCTGCTGGTCCATGGGCTGGAGGAGAGAAGTGGTATTAGGGGGGCGAGAACTTCATGTGATGAAACAAAACTCCTTCACCATTTGCTCTTCCAAGTCTGGAGGATGAGCAGGAGCATTGTCCATTACCAGGAGGCACTTGAGTTCCAATTTATTTTCCAGGTGGTATTTCTTCACACTGGGGCCAAACACTTCATTGAACCAATCAAGGAAAATGTCCCTCGTGACCCATGCCTTACTGTTTGTCTTCCACATCAAACACAATTTACTCTTGGCAACACTGTTTTTCTTGAACACTCTGGGATGTTCAGAGTGATACACCAGTAAAGGCTTCACTTTGAAATCCCCACTAGCATTACTACAGAACATGAGAGTTGGCCTGTCTTTCATAGGCTTGTGTCTTGGAGGTGCCTTTTCTTCCTGCATAATGTAGGTCTTCCTTGGCATTTTCTTCCAAAAGAGGCCTGTTTCATCACAATTGAACACTTGTTAGAGTTTGAATTGTTCAGCCTCTATATACCCCTTGAATTCCTGAACATATTTTTCAGCCGCATTTTTGTTAGAACTTGCAGCCTTGCCATGCCTTACCACACTCGGTATGCCACTACACTTCTTAAATCTCTCAAACCAGCCTTTGCTGGCCTTAAATTCACTAACATCAGCAATGGTTGCAGGCATTTTCTTTACGAAATTAGCATGCAACTGCCTTGCCTTTTCACAAATTACCGACTGCATAACACTATCTTCTGATAATTGTTTCTCGTTGATACACACCACCAACAATGTCTCCACATCTTCCAGTATTTGCGATCTCTATTTTGTAAGCATATTTGCACCTTTCGCAACAACAACTTCCTTGATTTCCTTTTCCTTGGCCACGATAGAAGCAATGGTTATATGGGGTTTGTTATACAACTTGGCCAGCTCTGCGACAAGTACTCCACTTTCATATTTAGCAATGATGTCTTTCTTGAATTCTATAGTGTTTCTCACCCTCTTTACCAAAGGGCTGGCACTAGAAGCTTTCTTTGGGCCCATGGTGGCTTATTTAGCAGTTACAAGCACTAAAAAGGAATGGAATAATACAAAACGTATGAACGTTTGGGATCGTCCTCACTGGCTGATAAAGAATGGCACACTGGCTGTAAATGGTGTGCTGCACCACTCAGGCCGTGTGGACACGTTCGGGATGAATGACTATTTCCAAGTTCAATGACGATCACCGAGCCAATATTTTGATGAAAAATGTTACTAATTCCGAATATTACGAAATCCAGCGACTACGAAATCTGGGGGTGCACTATTAGAATGTGGGGCAGAAGTTTGTGGCTACATGATGGTGGGTGCAGGAAAAAAGAGGAGTGATTGGTGGAATGAAGAAGTAAAGGGTAGGATAAAAGAGAAAAAGGTAGCTTATGAGAGGTTTTTACAAAGCAGAAGTGATATAAGAAGGGCAGAGTATGTATAGAGTTAAAGAAAAGTGAAGAGAGTGGAGAGTGAGTGCACAAGGAGAGGCACTGTCAAGAAATTTTGATGAAAATAAGAAAAAAAATTGGAGTTAAACAAGTTAAGAAAGCCTAGGGAATGAATGGATTTGTCAGTTAAAAACAGAGTAGGGGAGTTAGTAGATGGGGAGCTGAAAGTATTGGGTAGATGGTGGGAATATTTTGAGGAACTTTTAAATGCCGATGAAGAAAGGGAGGCAATAATTTCATGCACTGGCCAGGGAGGTAAAGCAGCTGGAACTGATGGGATCATGACAGAAATGTTAAAAGCAGAGGAGGGGGGAGGAATATAGTGTTGGAATAGTTGGTATTTTTGTTTAATAAATGTATGAAAGAGGGGAAGGTACCTAGGGATTGGGAGGACAAAAGAGATTGTAAAAATTATAGGGGAATAAGTTTACTGAGTGTAGGTAGTAGGTTGGTAGATAGCAACTGCCCAGGGAGGTACTACCATCCTGCCAAGCAGATGTAAAACAGAAGCCTGTAATTGTTTTACATGATGGTAGGATTGCTGGTGTCTTTTCTCTGTCTCTTAAACATGCAAGATTTCAGGTATGTCTTGCTACTTCTACTTACACTTAGGTCACACTACACATACATGTACAAGCATATATATACACACCCCTCTGGGTTTTCTAATATTTTCTTACTAGTTCTTATTCTTGTTGTTTATTTTCTCTTACCTCCATGGGGAAGTGGAACAGAATTCTTCCTCCATAAGCCATGCGTGTTGTAGGAGGCAACTAAAATGCTGGGAGCAAGGGGCTAGTAACCTCTTCTCCTGTATATATTACTAAATATAAAAGGAGAAACTTTCGTTTTTCCTTTTGGGCCACCCCGCCTCGGTGGGATACGGCCGGTGTGTTGAAAGAAAGAAATATACCTCAATGCACCACTCACCTTTTTTCCTTCATCAGTTCTATGATTAACCTCATCCTTCATAAATCCATCCGCTGACACGTCAACTCCCAAATATCTTCCTCCCCAATTTGATATCCAATTTTTCTTTATCTAAATCATTTGATACCCTCATCACCTTACCCTTTTCTATTCTCACTTTCAACTTTCTACCTTTACACACTCTCACAAACTCGTCCACTAACCTTATAAATTTTTCTTTAGAACCTACCATAAGCACAGTACAAATCATCAGCAAAAAGTAACTGTGTCAATTCCCATTTTGTATTTGATTCCCCATAATTTAATCCCACTCCTCTCCCTAACACCCTAGCATTTACTTCTTTTCCAACCCCATCTTTAAATATATTAAACATCCATGGTGACATTACACATCCTTGTCTAAGACCTACTTTTACTGGGAAATAGTCTCCCTCTTCTACACACCCTAACCTGAGCCTCGCTATCCTCATAAAAACTCTTTACAGCATTTAGTAGCTTACCACCTATTCCATATACTTGTAACATCTGCCACATTGCTTCCCTATCCACTCTATCATATGCCTTTTCTAAATCCATAAATGCAATAAAAACTTCCCTACCTTTATCTAATTACTTCACATATATGCTTCAATGTAAACACTTGATCTACACATCCCCTACCCAGACTAAAACCTCCTTGCTCATCTGCAATCGTACATTCTGTCTTACCTCTAATTCTTTCAATAATATCTCTACAGTACACTTTTCCTGGTATACTCAATAAACTTATTCCTCTATAATTTTTACAGTCTCTTTTGTCCCCCTTCCCAACTCTGCTAGGGTGAGATTGACATATGCAGAATGGGTGTCTTCTCTGGGAGGATCAAACTGTTGCACTGGCTAACTCATGCCATATTTGAGATGGCTCTGAATTGGTAGTTACAAATGATACTTGAGGATTTCTCAATACCTGTTGTGTACGTAGGGAATAACGACATTCAGGCTGATCATCTGACTGAGTATTAGAGGTAGAGGGTACAGAGTCAGGAGGATTGCCAGAGTCTGTCACATTAGTCTGGGTTGGAACATCATTATCATTACATACTAACTTCATATGATCCAAATGCGACTCTTTATACTGACCAGTACTAATTTCTCTAACCTTATACTTCCTGCTATTGATATGTTCAACTACCCGATAAGGACCAACGAACTTTTGATCAAGCTTAGGCATTGCAGACGTTTTGTTAAAGTTAGTCAGCATAACTCTCGAACCTACTTTGATTTTGGACGGCTTTGCTCGAGTGTTTGCGACTCTTGTAAATTCTGCTGTTGATTTATGAAGTGTTTCACGGATTCTTCTAAAGACGCTTTGAGCTAAGCTGGTACGAGTTGCTATGAAATCATCAGGGTTGTAATTTGGTTTCGGATTAGAATATAGCAACTCATAAGGCAAACGTTTATCTGCATCGTACAATGCATAATGTGGAGCGTTTCCTATAGAAGCATTGTAAGCAGAATTTATGGCACACTGAACATCAGGTATAACTTCATCCCAAGTTTCACTGTTGGGATTGATAGTGGCTCTCAAGACATCAAGTACTTTCTTATTGGTTCGTTCTGCTAACCCATTGCTGGCAGGATGATGAGGAACAATGGTGGATTTAGAGATCTTGTACAAGGTACACAAATTTTCAAGAATCTCAATACAGAATTCACCTCCATTACCTGTTACTAAGGACTTAGGGGTGGTATGCCTGAAGATAATGCGTCCTTTAAACACTTTAGCTACTGTCTCGGCAGTCTTATCTGCAATAGGAACTAACTCATAATATCTGGTGAAATGGTCTACCATAACACACAGATGTTTGTTGCCTTGGAGGGAACATTGGAAATTAGTTAACAAATCTAGCGCAACTCTTTCCCACAGTTCGCTAGTAGTTGGATACACTTGGGTTGGATTAGGACCATTAACATTACCTTTGTGTTGCATGTAGACACTACATTTCTTAACATACTCAGAAATATCAGTTGCCATACGAGGCCAAAAGTATTTCAATCTGGCTTGTTTTACTGAACGATCCATACCAGGGTGCGCAACACCTGATATATTGTGAACTAGCTGTAAGGCTACATTCACTAGTGACTGTGGAATTACTAACTGGTATTCTCTTCTGCTAGGAGTACCCAACTTGGCTGTTCGATACAGTAATTCTTGGTTCATGACAAAGTCACTGATGGGTGCTGGTGGCTTCACAGTCAGAATAAGATCATCCTGGAGCAGGAATCGAATCACACCAGACCACATGGGATCTGTTCGTTGAGCATTCTTTACATCCTCGGCAGTAAATGGAGGGTCTGCAGTTACTATACTAACATGTCGCGATAAGGCATCTGCCAATTGTCATGTGGGGGGTTCGATTACGTGGATTGGGTAAAGGAAAGTCATATAGACAATAATGGAGTATAATTATAACGGAACATATGGGAAGCACCAGGCCCGCCCTGCCTCTCTGCTCTCTATCTTAAGACTGACTCACGAATTGGGTCCTAGGGGTGAGCGGCGTTCAAAAACATGCTATGGTCAGCTGTAACATCAGTGAATAACAGTGATTCACACAGACGGTTGGTAGTGAGTCATACTACTGGTAACTGGTTACTAGGAACTGATACTACTGAGAGATTTACATACAGAAAACAATGACAAATAAATATAAAACACTAATAAAATGGATAAATGAACATTTAACATCACACTTAACCTTTATTGATTCTTGTTGGTGTAGGAGGTAGGTAGGAGGCAATATCATCTCTACGGCTTATTTATCTATCACAATTCATCTAATATGACATTATAAACAATATTAATAACATATATAGGTAGTAGGTTGGTAGACAGCAACCGCCCAGGGAGGTACTACCGTCCTGCCAAGTGAGTGTAAAACGAAAGCCTGTAATTGTTTTACATGATGGTAGGATTGCTGGTGTCCTTTTTTCTGTCTCATGAACATGCAAGATTTCAGGTACGTCTTGCTACTTCTACTTACACTTAGGTCACACTACACATACATGTACAAGCACATATATACACACCCCTCTGGGTTTTCTTCTATTTTCTTTCTACATCTTATTCTTGTTTATTTCCTCTTATCTCCATGGGGAAGTGGAACAGAATTCTTCCTCCGTAAGCCATGCGTGTTGTAAGAGGCGACTAAAATGCCGGGAGCAAGGGGCTAGTAACCTCTTCTCCTGTACATATTACTAAATGTAAAAGGAGAAACTTTCGTTTTTCCTTTTGGGCCACCCTGCCTCGGTGGGATACGGCCGGTGTGTTGAAAGAAAGATTAATAACATAGAAACATGATATATATACTCTAGAATGAATAAAATATATCATAATGTATGAGAAGAGTAAATGGTGTAAGTGTTGTTGTTGGGTTTAAGGGCTGCCACTGAGAGAAGCCGTGTTAGTGGCAGTGGAGTCTTTGGCCACCACCACCATCACACTTAAACAAGGTATGCAATTTATAAATAAGAAATATTTACATTTTAATTTATAAATATTTTATTTATTTTTATTATCACACTGGCCGATTCCCACCAAGGCAGGGTGGCCCGAAAAAGAAAAACTTTCACCATCATTCACTCCATCACTGTCTTGCCAGAAGGGTGCTTTACACTACAGTTTTTAAACTGCAACATTAACACCCCTCCTTCAGAGTGCAGGCACTGTACTTCCCATCTCCAGGACTCAAGTCCGGCCTGCCGGTTTCCCTGAATCCCTTCATAAATGTTACTTTGCTCACACTCCAACAGCATGTCAAGTATTAAAAACCATTTGTCTCCATTCACTCCTATCAAACACGCTCATGCATGCCTGCTGGAAGTCCAAGCCCCTCGCACACAAAACCTCCTTTACCCCCTCCCTCCAACCTTTCCTAGGCCGACCCCTACCCCGCCTTCCTTCCACTACAGACTGATACACTCTTGAAGTCATTCTGTTTCGCTCCATTCTCTCTACATGTCCGAACCACCTCAACAACCCTTCCTCAGCCCTCTGGACAACAGTTTTGGTAATCCCGCACCTCCTCCTAACTTCCAAACTACGAATTCTCTGCATTATATTCACACCACACATTGCCCTCAGACATGACATCTCCACTGCCTCCAGCCTTCTCCTCGCTGCAACATTCATCACCCACGCTTCACACCCATATAAGAGCGTTGGTAAAACTATACTCTCATACATTCCCCTCTTTGCCTCCAAGGACAAAGTTCTTTGTCTCCACAGACTCCTAAGTGCACCACTCACTCTTTTTCCCTCATCAATTCTATGATTCACCTCATCTTTCATAGACCCATCCGCTGACACGTCCACTCCCAAATATCTGAATACGTTCACCTCCTCCATACTCTCTCCCTCCAATCTGATATTCAATCTTTCATCACCTAATCTTTTTGTTATCCTCATAACCTTACTCTTTCCTGTATTCACCTTTAATTTTCTTCTTTTGCACACCCTACCAAATTCATCCACCAATCTCTGCAACTTCTCTTCAGAATCTCCCAAGAGCACAGTGTCATCAGCAAAGAGCAGCTGTGACAACTCCCACTTTGTGTGTGATTCTTTATCTTTTAACTCCACGCCTCTTGCCAAGACCCTCGCATTTACTTCTCTTACAACCCCATCTATAAATATATTAAACAACCACGGTGACATCACACATCCTTGTCTAAGGCCTACTTTTACTGGGAAAAAATTTCCCTCTTTCCTACATACTCTAACTTGAGCCTCACTATCCTCGTAAAAACTCTTCACTGCTTTCAGTAACCTACCTCCTACACCATACACTTGCAACATCTGCCACATTGCCCCCCTATCCACCCTGTCATACGCCTTTTCCAAATCCATAAATGCCACAAAGACCTCTTTAGCCTTATCTAAATACTGTTCACTTATATGTTTCACTGTAAACACCTGGTCCACACACCCCCTACCTTTCCTAAAGCCTCCTTGTTCATCTGCTATCCTATTCTCCGTCTTACTCTTAATTCTTTCAATTATAACTCTACCATACACTTTACCAGGTACACTCAACAGACTTATCCCCCTATAATTTTTGCACTCTCTTTTATCCCCTTTGCCTTTATACAAAGGAACTATGCATGCTCTCTGCCAATCCCTAGGTACCTTACCCTCTTCCATACATTTATTAAATAATTGCACCAACCACTCCAAAACTATATCCCCACCTGCTTTTAACATTTCTATCTTTATCCCATCAATCCCGGCTGCCTTACCCCCTTTCATTTTACCTACTGCCTCACGAACTACCCCCACACTCACAACTGGCTCTTCCTCACTCCTACAAGATGTTATTCCTCCTTGCCCTATACACGAAATCACAGCTTCCCTATCTTCATCAACATTTAACAATTCCTCAAAATATTCCCTCCATCTTCCCAATACCTCTAACTCTCCATTTAATAACTCTCCTCTCCTATTTTTAACTGACAAATCCATTTGTTCTCTAGGCTTTCTTAACTTGTTAATCTCACTCCAAAACTTTTTCTTATTTTCAACAAAATTTGTTGATAACATCTCACCCACTCTCTCATTTGCTTTCTTTTTACATTGCTTCACCACTCTCTTAACCTCTCTCTTTTTCTCCATATACTCTTCCCTCCTTGCATCACTTCTACTTTGTAAAAACTTCTCATATGCTAACTTTTTCTCCCTTACTACTCTCTTTACATCATCATTCCACCAATCGCTCCTCTTCCCTCCTGCACCCACTTTCCTGTAACCACAAACTTCTGCTGAACACTCTAACACTACATTTTTAAACCTACCCCATACCTCTTCGACCCCATTGCCTATGCTCTCATTAGCCCATCTATCCTCCAATAGCTGTTTATATCTTACCCTAACTGCCTCCTCTTTTAGTTTATAAACCTTCACTTCTCTCTTCCCTGATGCTTCTATTCTCCTTGTATCCCATCTACCTTTTACTCTCAGTGTAGCTACAACTAGAAAGTGATCTGATATATCTGTGGCCCCTCTATAAACATGTACATCCTGAAGTCTACTCAACAGTCTTTTATCTACCAATACATAATCCAACAAACTACTATCATTTCGCCCTACATCATATCTTGTATACTTATTTATCCTCTTTTTCTTAAAATATGTATTACCTATAACTAAACCCCTTTCTATACAAAGTTCAATCAATGGGCTCCCATTATCATTTACACCTGGCACCCCAAACTTACCTACCACACCCTCTCTAAAAGTTTCTCCTACTTTAGCATTCAGGTCCCCTACCACAATTACTCTCTCACTTGGTTCAAAGGCTCCTATACATTCACTTAACATCTCCCAAAATCTCTCTCTCTCCTCTGCATTCCTCTCTTCTCCCGGTGCATACACGCTTATTATGACCCACTTCTCACATCCAACCTTTACTTTAATCCACATAATTCTTGAATTTACACATTCATATTCTCTTTTCTCCTTCCATAACTGATCATTTAACATTACTGCTACCCCTTCCTTTGCTCTAACTCTCTCAGATACTCCAGATTTAATCCCATTTATTTCCCCCCACTGAAACTCTCCTACCCCCTTCAGCTTTGTTTCGCTTAGGGCCAGGACATCCAACTTCTTTTCATTCATAACATCAGCAATCATCTGTTTCTTGTCATCCGCACTACATCCACGCACATTTAAGCACCCCAGTTTTATAAAGTTTTTCTTCTTCTCTTTTTTAGTAAATGTATACAGGAGAAGGGGTTACTAGCCCATTGCTCCCGGCATTTTAGTCGCCTCATACGACACGCATGGCTTACGGAGGAAAGATTCTTTTCCACTTCCCCATGGACAATAGAAGAAATAAAAAAGAACAAGAGCTATTTAGAAAAAGGAGAAAAACCTAGATGTATGTATATATATATATGCATGTGCGTGTCTGTGAAGTGTGACCAAAGTGTAAGTAGGAGTAGCAAGATATCCCTGTTATCTAGCGTGTTTATGAGACAGAAAAAGAAACCAGCAATCCAACCATCATGCAAAACAGTTACAGGTTTTTGTTTCACAGTCATCTGGCAGGACGGTAGTACTTCCCTGGGTGGTTGCTGTCTACCAACCTATAAATAAGTAAGTTTATTCAGGTATACACAAATACAGTTGCATACATAGATTATCATACATAGCAGCATATGTGTAAAGTACCCAGGATAACCCCAAAAATTCAAGAGTGACATATTTCCATTGGGGTGTTAATGTTGCAGTTTAAAAACTGTAGTGTAAAGCACCCTTCTGGCAAGACAGTGATGAAGTGAATGATGGTGAAAGTTTTTCTTTTTCGGGCCACCCTGCCTTAAGATGGGAATCGGCCAGTGTGATAAAAAAAAAAATATTTACTTTTATACTTACACTTTTATATTTACACTTACCTTGGAGGAGATGTTAGTTTAATTAGTTAGTTTGATGAAGGAGATGTTGGTAGAGGTTTAGGGTGGTGGAAGATAGCAGGGTGGTGTATGTTCAGCGGTCCTATACACATCCAACAACATTGGAGAGTTACTCTCATGTTGTTTTTCTATCGCTTACTCGCTTAACTTACTTGCTACACTGTTAATTCTACACTATCATTGAATCACTACAGAAGGCACATTCTCCCCTCTCTCATCCTCCTCTACTTTAGTACTTTGTTATGAGTTTTTTTCTTGAATTCTATCGTGTTTCTCACTTTCTTTACCAAAGGGCTGGCACTAGGAGCTTTCTTTAGGCCCATGGTGGCTATTTTAGGAGTTGCAAGCACAAAAAAATGAATTACAGTACAGTGGACCCCCGGTTAACGATATTTTTTCACTCCAGAAGTATGTTCAGGTGCCAGTACTGACCGAATTTGTTCCCATAAGAAATATTGTGAAGTAGATTAGTCCATTTCAGACCCCCAAACATACACGTACAAACTCACTTACATAAATACACTTACATAATTGGTCGCATTCGGAGGTAATCGTTATGCAGGGGTCCACTGTATTATGAAATGTGTTGTATGAACCCATGGGGTGATGGTCACATGCTGGTAAACAATGGCACACCGAGTGTGAATAGTACGGGAGACTGGCTTTGTGTGCGCGCTGACGGGCAGATGCGTACCAGAAGGTCGCCGAATCACGAGTCCAATCATGAACCACGAAGCTAAATTTTGCCGAAAAAACTTGCCGAAAGTCGGATTTCACGAAAGTCACAGCCGCTGAATGGCGGGGGTCCACTGTACACTGCAAAGTCACTGTTTTACACCAAAAACATGGTTGCAGTTTTTTCTCATTCACTGCGTGCTGCAGGATTTTTTTATATGCATGTAGTGCACACTTACCACATAGACCTATTTTCTCATATGCAAGCCAAAATTTACCAGTCACAGCTTAGTAAGGTGAGCTCATGGCAACTGACAGTGGCTTCAATGCCACCTTATCTTTTATGGACAATGTAGAGTGTTTGTGCTTTACACAAGAAGCATTTCTTTTATTCGTTGGAACCATGGCTATGGCTAAAAGTGAGCAGGTTATAACAATAAATGGAGAAAAAGAAATTGGAATGACTTATTCAGCAAGTAGTGCCACCAGACAGTAACGGCAGGTTGGTGTGGCGACCCTGGAAATTTGAAATTATGCTAGCCAAAATTAGTGCCGGATTACTAATGGAACTGGATTACTGACTGCTGGACCAGTGATGGCTGACTTGTACTATTATCTTTTGTACATTGCTTTAATTGTGCTAACTGTCTTCATTAATTTTATATTCTTAGGTCTAAAACAAATTTAATTTAGTATACGGTCTTCCAATTTTATTTTTATTTGACTCTCAAATTGTACCACTAAATGTAAAGCACTGAATCTTTTTGTATCCAGTTAGGTTCTGAGGTTAATTGATACTGGGTGTGTTTTTACATAAATTTGGCATAACATTCAAACAAAAGTGTAACAAACACTTGGCATAAGATATTCAGATATAAGTAATGCAACCTTTAATATTGCATAAATTGGCTATAAAAAATAAGTTAACTTGTTCTTTTAATGTAGTCATAATAAAATATAAAATGTGCTATTCTACATATAACCAATAAAAATTAATATGTAAATATGATATACCAAGCTCAGTCCTGTTAATTTTCATTCCAGTTCCCCATCTAATTTCTGTATTATTACTTCATGTTTTGCAAACTGTTAAACTGAAAATCCCTGAGGCATTAATTAAAAAAGTTGGGAAAAAATATATGTACACAATTGAACACAATAGTACTGTATAAACACAATGAATAAAATTCTCACAACTCTTGAAACTGTGTCAAATGTTTTTATATTTGAATAGTTTTAATTGAGACATTGAAAATGTAGTGCCTTTGTTAAGTTGCCTACAGTTGTTTTTATTAATATTTTTGCTCTGCATTAATAATAAAACAGACACTGACTTGCTTATCTTGTACAGTTGAAGTCCACTTATTTCTATATTTGAGAGTATTCAAATATTCTTGTTTGCATTTTGTTGTACAGCTATTCTTAATATTAATTCTTCAATGTTACATTTCATTTCATTTAAATTCAGGTAACCTATATATATATATATATATATATATATACAGTGGACCCCCGGTTAACGATATTTTTTCATTCCAGAAGTATGTTCAGGTGCCAGTACTGACTGAATTTGTTCCCATAAGGAATATTGTGAAGTAGATTAGTCCATTTCAGACCCCCAAACATACACGTACAAACGCACTTACATAAATACACTTACATAATTGGTCGCATTGGGAGGTGATCGTTATGCGGGGGTCCACTGTATATCCATGGGGAAGTGGAACAGAATTCTTCCTCCGTAAGCCATGCGTGTCGTAAGAGGCGACTAAAATGCCGGGAGCAAGGGGCTAGCAAACCCTTCTCCTGTATAAAGTACTAAATTTGAAAAGAGAAACTTTTGTTTTTCTTTTTGGACCACCCTGCCTCGGTGGGATATGGCCGGTTTGTTGAAAGAAGAATGCAGTGGACCCCCGGTTAACGATATTTTTTCACTCCAGAAGTATGTTCAGGTGCCAGTACTGACCGAATTTGTTCCCATAAGGAATATTGTGAAGTAGATTAGTCCATTTCAGACCCCCAAACATACACGTACAAATGCACTTACATAAATACACTTACATAATTGGTCGCATTCGGAGGTGATCGTTATGTGGGGGTCCACTGTATATATAATATATATATACTGTATATTAATAATACCTGATTACATATTTTATTATTCCTTAAAATCAGGAAGTTTTTGCATTAAAATAGTTAGGGATAGCTTTGCTTAATTTTTTTGTGAAAAATATAATTGAACATTTAAAGATATTGGAGTGATATACCTACTGTAGCTGAAAACAGTGCTTTGAATAGACCATTAAAATGTAATAAAGTGAGTAAAAAATGTACAAGATTATTGGTAAGAAATTGAATTGATATTTTATAAATTAAAAAAAAAAGGCAGTTTATAGATATCTGCTTGTAAAAAATAATTAATAAATAAAACATAGCTACACACAAAATAATTGGACTCTTCTGTATTAATGTCTTTGAAGTTAGTGTCAATGCAAATTACTAAATATAAATTAATAATTATTTTAGTATTTAATTTAATATTAAGTAACTAGTTCTGTAATTATACATTTAGTTCAGTAGATACATGAAATTAATTGTGCTCAGATATATTTAATATAAAATTTTTACTTTTTGAATATTGAAATAAAGTAATTGTAATAAAATTGTAGAACACTACACCTCATTATTATGCCCTTTTATTGCTTACAAGGGTTTTATTGTGTACATACAAGCTTTTTTCTTCATTGCTTCTCTTTCCATCTCATAACACAGAGTGCTTCCCTCGACGTGATTCGGAGATCGGTAAAGACGATGTGTTGATTGCCTGTTATGTGAATGCCCCTCACTTATATTGAAATTTCATCCCTGCCCGTACTAGACTGTTGCCTTCTCATCTTGGTTATTGGCATATTTTTTTTTGTTATTTGATTCTTGGTAGTCTGTGTATATATATATATATATATATATATATATATATATATATATATATATATATATATATATATATATATATATATATATATATATATATATTGTCTTTAAATAAAATATATATAAAATATAGGGGGTGGTAGGAGAAAATTCTCAAACAGCTTCAGGGAGAACCTTGAGTTTTCCGTGAAGCAAGTTTATTCTTTTCTCTGAGGATGAGGGTCCCTATAACAGTTCTAGAGGTGGTACCTCCCTATATATATATAGATATATATATATATATATATATATATATATATATATATATATATATATATATATATATATATATATATATATATATATATATATATACATGTATATATATATATATATATATATATATATATATATATATATATATATATATATATATATATATATATATATATATATTAAAACAAGATATATATATATATATCTAAATATATATATATATATATATACATATATATATATATATATATATATATATATATATATATATATATATATATATATAATCTTGTTTTAATTTAGTAAACAGTAAACATAAGAAGTATATAACAAGAACATTAAAAAAAAACGTGCCACTATCCTAACTTACATTCATATGCAAAACCATCATCGCAGTACTCCTTCCTAATAGCTAATTGACCAATGCCCCTTTGTAAAATCTCTGGTACTGTAAATGTTCCTTTAAGGATGTAAAGTATTTGAAGTACTGTACATTAATTATTCACAGAATGCTTAACTTTTAATATGAGTTTGTACTATTGTTTTTAATAGACAATCTAATATATAGTTACTACTGCAGTACTGTGATGCATGATATTAGTGAAACATGTAGGAAATGAATGGTAAAAGTTTGAATAAGTAGGGTACAACAGTGCATGGAAAATTA
Source organism: Cherax quadricarinatus (assembly GCF_038502225.1). Classification (NCBI taxonomy): domain Eukaryota; kingdom Metazoa; phylum Arthropoda; class Malacostraca; order Decapoda; family Parastacidae; genus Cherax; species Cherax quadricarinatus. The sequence goes on along the minus strand of NC_091305.1, from coordinate 20,823,098 downwards.
ATGAATATTAATACACACATATTAAAGTCAACCAAGCTAAGCACAGTATCACAGCTTTATTTCACAGCATGTTTCAGAACTAAGAGTGATGAACTTTATATTTTTACATAACTATGATGTTACAAGAAATTGTGAATTCACTTACTACATTCATACAAAATAGTAAAAACTGACTTGATTTATTTTATTAGGAAATATATTAGTTACTTTTTCCATCTTTGTCAGTATGAGAAAGGTGGTACATAGAAAATAATAATTAGGATAACATTTCAGCCTCAACATGCCAGAAATGCCTTATAAACATAGGACTAAACTCTTTTAAAACATTACAGTATATAGTGCTCAGTAACTGGCTAACAGAAAAATTAATGCTTGCAGTATTCTGGCAAAGTTCAATAATACTAACAAGCACATTTTAACAACAAACCAAGACAGTTGCTTCTTTTTTTTTTTGACCATGAGACTTCATGTCAAGTGGTTTCATTTCATTATAACCTCCACTCCTACAGATTAAAGAAAACCACTTCACTTTAGTATATAAAAGTATGACCTCCATAAGAATGATAAAGCATCTCTTTATTACGCCATCTGTGGAAGATCCCTACCATATTTATCTTGTCTCTTTGTCTACAGTATTGTGTAAATGTGAGTTTTGTTATGAGGAATTTCAAAGTACATAGTATTATCTTAAGTTTTGTCATTGATGTAAATGTAGAATATATATGGTGTATGGTTCATTTTTTCTCTCTGTGATTCATGTTGTGTCAAAGTAGAATGTGGACATTCTTTATTTTAATGAAGATTTATTTACTGTTAAACAATGGCTCATACTTTTCCTTTGTCCTCTCTCGTGCATGCGTGGTGATCCTTTCAGAGATCCTGATCGGATCCAGTAAGTATGGGGCTTAGTGCTTAGAGTGGAGTGGCCTATTTTTATGGGCATTGGTGTAGAATTTGATGGCTAATATTAGTAGCATGATTTTTTTTTTACTAATTCTTGAATGAAAATCCTACAATTTATAAAAATAACACAGCTAACTTTGTTATTTATATACAGTATTATTAATATATCAGTTATATTTTGAAGATGTAATTGTGTACATTGTTAAATAGACAGGGAAGAGCAGTAATAGTTCAGATAGCCTATCCTAAAACACCTTGGGATTTGTGCACTCAGATATAGTATGTGTTGTTAATATTTAACATAATCACCCACTATTGTGATTATAGTTTTTTTTTTTTTTTTTTTGGGGGGGGGGTCTGGTTATGATTTTACAAAAAACACACTATATAATTTTTAGGTGCTATTTCATAAGTTCTGCCATAGGTAATAAGTGAGATATGGCTGGCAAAATAATCAGTGTAACTTTAATGTACAGTGAACCCTTGAATTAACTGACTAATGAGGTGGAGGAGGGTGTGTGTTATTGCTGTTTTTCTGTTGATTCGAATTATAAAATTTATTTTCACGATTGTAACATAAATGAACAAAGTTTGGAATCAGCAGACTTGGTCCATTGATTCAGAAGATAACTGGACACTAAAAATATTGTAACCTGTAAATCAATACAGTACTGTACAGGATTTGTAAATAAAATGAACAAGTTCAGAATACTCTACAATAGTACTGCCATGTCATGTACATTAAAATTAATGTACATGACATGACAATACTATTGTAATTGGAAAGCTGAGGTATAAAGTGCAAATCATCTTTACATAGGTGCACTAAAACCCATGTTACACATACAATGGGGCCCCACTTATAAGGCTGGTTAGGTTCCAGGCTACCACCTTAAAGCAGAAATCACCGAAAAGCGAAACGCCATTTTATCCCCTTACAAATGTCAGATAATAAGTTTACACTTACATAAATTCATGTTATAAGGTATTAAGATTTAAGGCTTATCAACACCCTGGGCCATTATGGTAATAAAATTCTTTGCAACAAACCTTTAAGTATAAATTATTATCATAATATATATTTTTCCTGATGATATTGGGCTTTTGGGGATTTCTAAAGAAAAGTTGCAAAGGTTAGTGGATGAGTTTGGGAGGGTGTGTAAAGATAAAAAGTTGAAAGTGAACATAGATAAGAGTAAGGTGATGAGGGTATTAAACAATTTAGATAAAGAAAAAATGGCTATCACATTGGAAGGAGGGAGTACGGAAGAAGTGAATATTTTCAGATATTTGGGAGTTGACTTGTTAGCGGATGGGTTTATGAAGGATGAGGTTAACCATAGAATTGATGAAGAAAAAAAGGTAAGTGGTGCATTGAGGTATCTGTGGATACAAAGAATGTTATCCATGGAGGCAAAGAAGGGAATGTACGAGTATAGTGGTACCAACATTCTTACATGAGGTGTGAAGCAAGGGTTGTAAATGCTGCAGCGAGGAAGTGGCTGGAGGCAGTGGAGATGTCATGTCTTAAGGATAATGTGTACTATAAATATTAAGCAGAGAATTTGTGGTGTGGAAATTAGGAGGTGTGGAGTTACTAAAAGTATTAGTCAGAGGGCTAAAGAGGGGCTGTTGAGGTGGTTTGGTCATTTAGAGAGAGTTGAACAAAGTAGAATGACTTGGTGAGCATATAAATCTGTAGGGAAAGGAAGGCAGGGTAGGGGTCGTCATGCACACTTGGACTTCCAGCAAGCGTACGTGAGCATGTTAGATAGGAGTGAATGGAGATGAATGGTTTTTGGGACCTGACAAGCTGTTGGAGTGTGAGCAGGGTAATATTTTGTGAAGGGATTCAGGGAAACCAATTAGCCGGACTTGAGTCCTGGAAATGGGAAGTACAATGCCTGTACTTTAAAGGAGGGGTTTGGGATATTGCCAGTTTGGAGGGACGTCTAAGCTGTTGTATCTGAGCGCCTCTGCAAAGATAGTGATTATGTATGAGTGATGGTGAAAGTGTTGAATAATGATGTTAGTGTTTTTCTTTTTTGGGGGGGGGGTTCTTTCTTTTTGGGTCATCCTGCCATGGTGGGAAATGGCCAACGTATTAAAACAAAAAATCATGAAGTGCTTAATTCATAAAGGTCATTCAGGACCTGGTAAGTGTGCTTTAATCACTAAAAAATATAAGGGCTAAAGAAAAATCATTGTATATATTGCATTGAGAAGGAATCATTTATGTAAATACCTTTTACAAGAAGTTTGTTCATTAGAAAATTTACCGTAAAAATTTATAGCAAAATATCTCTATGGTGATCACTATGGTGAAAGTGTTTTAGGTAAGCTTTGCTTACCTAAAACACTTTCACCATAGAGATCACAATTTTAAATCAAGCAGTATATTTCTCTGATTGTAGAACCACTAGGAAGTCAGTTTCATTAACTGTCCTACAATGACTCTTAAGAATCAAAGGGTGAAATTTCAGTTATGAGGCTGAGCCCTCCATCTCCTTCAGGAACTTGTCTCCCTTGCTGTTGCAGGCAAAGTTCCATAAATATCACAATTACTACTACTACCCTCCCTTATTGTAGAGCCACTTACTGGTGGATGTAGTCACCGGTCTTCAGCCCCCTCAGTTACTTCCTTTTGATGACAGGACAGGTGGTTTGGCATTACTCCAAAGAAGCTACATTTAGGTGCTTCCACCAACAGTCCTCTTCAAGGGGGGCTCCTTGGCGTGGTGAAGAGGCTCTTGGTCTGAGGAATTAGACCTGTCGGTCTTCTTCCTCAGACCGAACCTAATTACCCCCCAATCTCCCCTCCCCTATCCCATCCTCCCCTTTTTCCTTTCCTCCTCCTCCTCCCCACCCCTCCCTTTTGCCCTTCCTCTTTTCGGCCTTTGGGATTTCTCCCACAGGCGCGCTAGTTCCTAGGTAGGGGAAAGGATACCGGGGTCCATCCCATTCCGTTGAGGTTCTTGGCGGTGGCGTAGTTTGACTTGGGAATCTGGATCGCCTGGGGATGTCCCGATCCCTCTTCGGTATCCCGGAGTAGCTTTGGGTGTCTTTCGGGCGATGGGTGTATCTCTGGAAGCCACCTTTCGGATTCCGGGGGTGGTGGCCGAAGGCGGTATGCTTTGTGGCGGATATCCGGCTGCCCTCTCTTTTGTCCACCGAGGTAGCTCGGCAGATGTGAGGTTGCTATCCCGGATTGTTAGTTTACTAGCATGATGGGTAGGGTATGGCACGGGTTCCATGCTGCATCTGTGCTACTTGCGGTGCTGAGGTCCTCTTGGGCGCGGAGGGAGATTTCTGGCCCTTTCATTCCTCCTAGGAACTATCCCTCCCCGGTCCCCCCTTTTTTTATTCTTTTTTTTATTTTTATTTTCTTTTCTTCTTTCTTTTTTTTTCTTAAAAACAAAAAGAAAGAAGTAACCTAACCATGGCAGCCCTAGTCCATGAACCTCCTACCCCCGGGCCCCTTCTTGATACCGCACCCTGTTCTGACCCCGCCTCGTCTTTGGACCACTCTTCAGACACTCCTCATGCCTCTGTACCTCTTGCCGGTGCTGTTTCCTCACCCGCTTCAGGTACTGAGGCCTCGACTGACTCCTTCGATTTATCGAACCTTCGCTCTCCTCTGACTATGCTTCCGGCCTCTCCCTCTACGGTGCGGCAATTTTCAAATCGCCGACCCGTTCCACGTCGGACCAACTCTGGTCCCACGCCTAAACGCCAACGACAATTACCTGCTGATGATACTTCTCCACCCTCTCGTTCTTCTCAGAAACGATCGACACGTCCTTCACTACCTTTCCACGCTCAGTTTCAGACTGAACAATGGACTAAATTCTTCACTTTACGACCGACTTCCTCTACTGCCTATCTTTCTGACCACAGTATTGGCAAGGCACTCCTACGCCATGTTGGTAAAGATATTTCTTTTCATGCTCTTAAGAGCGGTACGCTCATCATCACCGTACAGAATGCTACCCAGGCTCATGAGCTCTCTCGTCTTTCCCATATCGATACTGTTCCTGTCACTCTTGAAAAACATCATTCCCTCAATTCTTGTAGTGGTACCGTCATTCTGCCCCATACCATAGTTCAACAAAATTTCCAGACATATGGCACTGACATTCTTGAACAGCTGGAACTCCAAGATCTCCCAATCCTCAAGGTAGACACTTACGTTCTTCCTGCCCGCGGGAGGAGACGATACCCTAGCAATGTGGCTCGTTTAACTTTTGACAGCCGAGAACTCCCATCCTCAGTTTATATAGCAGGACATCGGTTACAAGTCCGAAAGGTGATCCCTACACCGCAACAGTGTAGAAATTGCTGGCGATTTGGCCATCCAGCGAAATATTGCAGATCTATCGCCGAATGCCCAGTCTGTGGTGCCGATGACCATTCTCATACATCTTGCAATCGATCTCCCTCTTGCCTTAACTGTCATGAGGCTCACCCTTCGTACTCTCGCCGTTGTCAAGTCTATTTAAACGAGCGGGAAATCCGTTACCTCAAAGAGACAGAAGGTCTCCCTTATGCCATGGCAGTTTCTCATCTCCGCCTCCAAGGGAGACTCCCACGTGTTTCTTATTCCCGTGTTTCAAAACGTCCCCCCACTTCTGGTATCCCATCTTCTACACCCACCTCTGTGGTTACCTCTCCCATAGTCACTCCTGTATCTAATCCTTTTGCTGTCCTCAGCTCAGACGTCCCTTCTTCAACGCCTCAGTCTGATCTCGCTTCTTCGTGTTCTCTCTCACAAGCCTCAGTAACGACGAGATCTCGTATGACACCTCCTCCCAATCGTCCCTCTACTTCTCAAAAGTCAAAAAAAGGTCCGTTAACACCTCCTACCCATCTTCCACCTCCTCATTTTACCCTCCCTGTCTCTGTCCCTGGTTCTCCCCCTCTCACTGGCTCTGTTACAAGTGTAGAGGTTCACCCTCCTCCTCGTACTGTACCTTCCTCCCCTGTTCCCTCCCAGGTTTCTTCCTCTTCTGCCACCTCCCAGGTTTCTGCCTCTTCTATCCCCTTCCACGCTTCTCCAGTTCCCTCCACCCTTTCGACCCCCCCCTACCTTGGTACAGTCCAATACAGTTCCAATCTTTACTCATCCTCCCCCTACCATTTCCAATATTGTCTCCCATACGACGTCTGAATTCCAAAACACTTGAAGCAATCTCTGAATATATTGCAGAGACCAAACCATCAATGGACACTGATCCACCCTCTGTTCCTTCTCTCTCCTTTCCTCCATCTGCGCAACTCCTTTCTTCACAGCGCACCGTTCCTTCGCTGCTTGAACGTTTTCCACTGCCTCCACATGTGGACTTTTCTAACCCCTCTAGTCCGTAGGAACCCTTACCTGCGGATTTCAAGTATCTTTATCATTGCCAATCATGGCCTATTTACAGTGGAATATATGCGGCCTCAGGGGTAATCGGAGTGAGCTTCAGATGTTACTCTCCCAGTTTGCCCCTGTTGGTGTTTGCTTACAGGAACCAAAATTACACTCTGCTGTTATCTCTCCCATCTCAGGCTATAATTTATTGTATTCTTCAGATCCTTTTCCTGATGGGACCTTTAATGAAAGTGCCCTTCTTCTACGCACTGATATTCCGTACCATCAGCTATTTGTTCATACTTCGCTGCATTACACAGCAGCCCGTATCCACTTGCATAGGTGGTATACGCTCTGTTCTTTATATCTCTCTCCTTCTCGGGCATTATCTATTCCGGATATTGCCTTTCTTGTTTCGTCATTACCGCCACCGATTCTGTTACTTGGTGATTTTAATGCCCACCATTTCCTCTGGGGGGGGTCTCACTGTGATTCCCGTGGAATTCAGTTAGAGGCTTTTCTTGCCACCCACCCCCTCCATGTTTTAAATACAGGTACGCACACCCATTTTGATCCTCGGACTCATACTCTCTCTTGCATCGATCTCTCAGTCTGCTCTTCCTCCACCGCATTAGACTTCACTTGGTCTGTTCTCCCGGACTTACATGACAGCGATCATTTCCCAATCATTCTTACTTCCCCTTCATATTCACCACCTCTTCGCATCCCACGCTGGCAATTTGATCGGGCAAATTGGAACCTTTACTCACACCTAACTGTTTTTAGAGAGGTTCCTTCTTCGTCCTCCATCGATGAGCTTTGACACCTCTTCTCATCCTCCGTTTTAACTGCAGCTTCTCATTCTATACCCCAAACTTCGGGCAGGCATTCTCAGAAATGCGTGCCTTGGTGGTCTCCTGCTTGTGCTCGTGCAGTACGTTTGAAACGCGCTGCATGGGGCAGGTACCGGTACAATAGAACCACAGAGAGACTCCTTGAGTTTAAACAGAAGCGTGCGATCGCTCGCCGTGTCATCTGTGACGCTAAATGCACTTGCTGGCGAGATTATGTCTCCACCATCACCTCTGCTTCCTCTATGAGTGCAGTCTGGAAAAAAGTACGAAAACTGAGTGGTAAATATTCTCCTGACCCGGCTGCTGTTCTGCGGGTTGCCGGTGTTGATATAGCAAACCCACTAGATGTTGCCAATGAAATTGGCAATCATCTGGTCCGTATTTCTCAGGGACTCCATCTATGCCCCTCATTTCTTTCCTCAAAGTCTGCCAGAGAGTTAGCACCCTTGGACTTTTCTTCTCTCAGAGAAGAACAGTATAATGTGCCTTTTACACTTCAAGAACTGGAGGCAACACTCTCAGCTTGCCGATCATCGGCAGCTGGGCCCGACGACATTCATATTCGTATGCTACAACATTTACATCAGTCAGCCCTTGCAGTCCTATTACGCCTTTACAATCTTATTTGGTCACAAGGAGTTCTTCCACAGCTGTGGAAATCCGCCATTGTTCTCCCTTTCCGCAAACCAGGCACTACGGGACATGAAACCTCCCACTATCATCCCATTGCTCTTACCAGTGCAGTTTGCAAAGTAATGGAACGCCTAGTAAATAGACGTTTAGTGTGGTATTTAGAGAGACATAACAGTCTCTCCACTCGTCAATATGGCTTTCGTAAGGGACGTTCTACCATAGACCCCTTACTACGCTTGGATACGTATGTTCGTAATGCCTTTGCGAATAACCACTCAGTTATTGCCATATTTTTTGACCTTGAGAAGACATATGACACAACTTGGAGGTATAATATTTTAGCCCAAGCCCACTCCTTAGGCCTTCGAGGCAATCTACCATCCTTCCTTAAGAACTTTTTAACTGACAGGCATTTCCGTGTTCGGGTTAATAATGTGCTCTCCCCGGACTTTATCCAAGCTGAAGGTGTCCCCCACGGATGTGTTCTGAGCACAACACTTTTTCTCCTTGCTATTAATGATTTGGCCTCTAGTCTTCCATCAAATATTTGGTCATCACTCTATGTTGATGACTTCGCTATTGCCTGTGCAGGCGCTGACTGTCACCTAATTACAGTTTCTCTCCAACATGCAGTCGACCGTGTTTCCAATTGGGCCACCACACGTGGGTTTAAATTTTCCAGCACTAAAACCCACCAAATTACTTTCACTAGACGCTCTGTCATCTCTGATCATCCTTTGTACCTCTATGGCTCCCGTATCCCTGAACGTGATACAGTCAAGTTTCTGGGCCTCCTCTTTGATCGTAGGTTATCCTGGAAACCTCACATTACCTCTCTGAAGGCAACTTGTCACAGCCGGCTGAACCTTCTTAAAACCCTTGCTCATCTTTCATGGGGAGCTGATCGTCGAACCCTCCTCCGCCTACATTCCACCCTTATTTTATGGAAACTTGATTATGGTGACCAGATCTATTCAGCGGCATCTCCTGCTACTCTCTCTAGCCTTAACCCCATTCATCACCAAGGATTACGTTTATGCCTTGGTGCTTTTCGCTCTTCCCCTGTCGAGAGCCTCTATACAGAAGCGAACGTTCCATCCTTATCCGATCGCCGTGATGCCCATTGCCTGCGCTACTATGTACGCTCTCATGATCTCCGCAATCCTTCCATTTATAGAATGGTCACTGATATTAGTAGACATTCTTTATTTGTTCGCCGCCCCTGTTTACTCCATCCCTTCTCTCTTCGCCTTCATTCGCTCTTGTCTTCTCTTCAACTACCACCTTTCTATGTACATGTAGCATCTCACTTTTCCCTACCCCCCTGGGAAGTTCCAGCTGTTCGAGTCTGTTCTTTCTCCCTCCCTTGCTCGAAAGCCCAACTGTCTACGGTCGCTTCCCGCTCTCTTTTTCTTGACCACTTTCACTCTCATTCTCATGCCATTGCCGTGTACACAGATGGCTCTAAGTCTTCTGACGGCGTAGGATTCGCAGCAGTGTTTCCGGACAGCATCGTACAAGGGCATTTACTATCTTCGGCTAGTATTTTTACTGCTGAATTGTATGCCATCCTTACAGCACTTATCCGTATTGCATCTATGCCTGTGTCATCATTTGTGGTTGTCTCAGACTCCCTTAGTGCTTTACAGGCTATACAAAAATTTGATACACCTCACCCCTTAGTCCTCCGTATCCAACTTTGGCTACGCCGCATCTTTACCAAGCATAAAGATATTGTTTTTTGTTGGGTCCCTGGTCATGTTGACGTACAGGGCAATGAACAGGCAGACACTGCTGCGCGGTCAGCAGTACATGACCTACCAGTTTCTTATAGAGGTATTCCATTTACGGACTATTTTGCTGCAATATCTTCCCACCTTCACACCCGTTGGCAACAACGTTGGTCTACTATGCTCGGCAACAAACTTCAATCTATTAAACCAAGTATAGGTTACTGGCCGTCTTCTTATCACCAGTGTCGAAGTTGGGAGACTACTCTCTCCCGTCTTCGCATTGGCCATACTCGTCTTATTCATGGATATCTCATGGAGAGGCGTCCTGCTCCTCTCTGTGAGAATTGCCAAGCTCCATTATCAGTCAGCCACATTCTGTTCGACTGCCCACTTTATCAACGAGCACTCAGAATTTACCTCTGTCGTCATCTTCGCTCCGCTACTCTCTCTTTACCTTCCCTTCTCGCTGATGGACCCACCTTTCATCCGGACTCTCTCATTGACTTTTTGACAACAACTGACTTACTTCACAAATTCTGATACCTTCAGCCCTTTCTACTTCAATCTCTTGCTACCCTCTACCCCCGTACTATCCCCTGCCCCGCTGTTTTCTGTAACCTGCTGATCATCCCTCCTCCCTTCTGCCATCCAATACCCTCGCTTCCTTCCCTACCCTGCAGCGCTGTATAGCCCTTGTGGCTTAGCGCTTCTTTTTGATTATAATAATAATAATTCCACCAACAGTGTCTGGTAGCCCCCTAGAAACAAGGTCATATGCCAGCTGTCCATTTCCCAGGCCACCTACCCATCTGGACTCTGTAATAGACAACATGTCCATGCCTGGGCCTAGTTCCTGGATTGCTGTATTTATAGGGAAATGAAAAATATCACTTATACATGTACTGTGTTCTTAGGATGAGCTTAGATTTAGGTATAATCCCAGATTCTAAAATGTGCATAGCCAGTCTTCACAAAAGAGGCAGCAAAATGCTGGCAAAACATTACAAACCAGTAGGTTTAACATTACACATCATATATGTTTGAAAGGATGCCCAGACACCAATTTACTTATTTTATGGGAAAACTCAAGCTGCACAACCCAAATCAAGATACGTATTGGATAGGTATGATATTCTATCTCTAAAAAATATTAGAGACTAAATTATTGAGGAAAGGAAAACAAAATGCAGAAAGAGTCTATACAAATTTTACGAAAGATACCATGGAGTGATTGTCCATAAAACGATTTCAGTAGATATAACAAAAAATAGGGAAATGGATATTCAGATTTCTAAAAGATTACGAAGAGTGATTACCAAGACTATTTTTTTTTTTTGTTTACTCAGCAAAAATTCAATACACCATGGCACATCCAGCCTGACACTTTAACTGTTTCATATACTCATAGCAGACATAGATAAAAACATTAGCCACAGCTTTATATCATCCTTTGTTAACAATACCACGTTAAGCAAGAAAGCCCCCCCAGTAAAAAGATTGAAAAATTATTATCAACAATGTTTTCCAATGGGCAATTTACAGCAAGATGATGTTCATTGGTGATAAATTCTAATAATAAGTGTTTATTTCTTTGAGCCATGCAAATAATGTAATTAAATGTATTGGTACAGTAGTAGGCACAAAAGAGTACCACTGATTATGCAATGCATGTCAGGCAACTAATCATAAGGCTTACGTGCTACTTAAGAACATGCTGATTGTGTAGGATTTTTGTGAAGTTTGCTAAAAACCATAAGTGTACTAAGAAAGATAGTTAATGACAAGTGGTCAGTTGCAGAAGAATTGCATATATAAACTCAGTGAACTTCAGTTTCATGGAGTGATTGAGTAGAGACAAAGAAGATACAGCAAGTTTCTTAGATTACAGTACAGATAAAATGGGACAAGTTATGTAGTGAATTATGTGTGGGAGTTGAAGGAAGGCTGGAAGAATGGGGACAGAACTGGATGAAAGCTGGTTTTGTTTGACATAGTGTATTACTGTCTAGATTACAATAAGGAGATGAGGTACTTTTTAACAATATGTATCTCTGAATCAGCTGGCAGATAGGGGACCATTTGATGCTTCAGACAGGGAGTTCTGAATCTTGGGGCCTTTTATGCATACTGAGTTTTTACACAGGTTGAGTCAGACATGGGGGATGTCAGAGTTTATTTTTGTCTTGTGCTATGATTGTGTGTTCTGTTGTAGCTTTCAAGGGAGAAGGTTCAGAGAAGAATTTATATTGGAATTAATTGACCCTCAACTCTCCCCACTCTTCTTCTTTTCTTCTCTCTTCTTCCTTTCTTCTTCTTTTCTTCTCTCTTCTTCCTTTCTTCTTTCTTCTTTCTTCTTCCTTTCTTCTCTCTTCTTCCTTGCTTCTCTTTTCTTTGTTTCTCCTCCTCCTCTCTTCTCCTACTCCTCCTCTTTTCTCTTTATTTAGTTGGTAGTATGAGTGCATATTGTGTATATTAAGTAATTGTAAGCTTTTGAAGAATGGGGAAGTGTGTTGTCTGGCACTCAATAGGGTAATCGTTCACAGTGACTTTTTGTTGTTGTTATTGGTTTTAGGCAATTTGACATAGTAGATTCTAGGCACAAATACCATAGGTGAAATAAGGATAGATTAGAGAGTAGTACAATGTAAGTAATACTGTTTGAGGTATACAGTATCTTGAAGAGATGCCTATTGTTTTGGGGACCTTCTTAGTTATGTGTTGCACCTCGAGGTGCAGACCTAAGAATTTTCACTTGGTTTGTCTTGTACTGGAAGAACTGCTAATCATTGTTTAGTTGGATATTTGTAACTCTGTTTCCAGACATCATGTAGATGGGTTTATCAGTATTAATAGTGAGTTTATTGCTAGTCATCCTTGTAGATAACAAAAAAAGGCACAGTACTGTGACTGGAACAATACACAAATAACCTGCCGTAAGCTCCTCTCTTCTATGTACAGGTTATTTGTGTAATGCATCCTTGTAGATATTTTTTGGACTTCCTCATTAATTGTTGTTGAAAGAAGTCAGATTTGAGTAGATGACAAAAGTTGTGTCTTCTGTAAACAGAACAGGTTCAAAGAGATGAAATGTGTTGGGGAGATCATTACTGTACATGAGAAAGAGCAAAGGGCCAAGAACACTGCCATGAGGCATTCCTATGACAACAGACCAAGTTGACAAGGTTACGCCATTGATGGAAACATACCGGTGTCTGTTACAAAGACTTAAAATATGCAAGAGCATGACCTCTGATGCCAAAATGTTCAATGTAGCTTCTGGATGTACATGCCTGGAAGAGGTTAATGTGGATACTGCAGATGTGGTAATGAAGTTTTGCATAAGGATAAGGCAAACTAACCAAAGGAATTTCACGAGTCCCTGAGGAAGCGTGTTCTTAGTTTAAGATGCTGGATGTTGCAGTTCACCATATCAGATGCTTTCTGCAGGTCTGTGAAGAGGTACAGAGGATATTCATTATTTTCAAGAACTGCATAAAGCAGTTCAGGCATTTTTATAATTGCATCGTTTGTACTTTTGAGGGGGGTCTAAAACCAAACTGGCAGGGCATGAGTATATTTTGAGACACTAGCAAGGAGTACTCACGTATGAATTATTTTTTCTAAGATTTTAGATAATGGCAAGTTGGATATTGGCCTATAGTCATTTACCTTAGTTGGATTGCTTCCTTTTGTGTATTGGGGTAACCCTTGCTATCTGTCTTAAGTGTTGTCGGGAAAGTTCCAGTTTCTAGAGTACATGAGCTGCTTTTTTGTACATTAGTGGCAGTAAATTAGTTAGGTTTCCTGTCTTGTTTTTCAGTGAATTTATTATAGTTGTGACCTCAGTAGGATTAGTTGGAGCTAAAGTGAGCTGGGAGAACTTCCAGTAAGGTAGTCACTCGCCTGAGTGACCACCACTCTGCCTGTCGGACACAAGCAACTCTGTGTATACACACTAAAATATATATTTTACAGTATTCCTAATGTTTCTGTACTGATGACTTGGCAGCTAAATGACCCACATGCAGCTGATAGGCCTTAACCCTAACAAACTAACATATTTATATTATTATATTCAAAGTGCTAATCCCAACAAACTGATGAAGTACAAGTGCTACACTAAATTGAGAGAGAGATTTATTGTAGCATTTTATGATTCTGTTTATCCTAAAACTGAATTATGAGGGTGGGCAGCATGTAGCACATTTGTTCAGCATGGTCTTCTGTCTTGCTTGGCATCATGGGACATTACCCCATTACCCCAATTCTCCTTCTCCTTTTGGCTTCATTAATGGGGATGTTTCCCCTTTTTGTGAAATTCAGCTCCTAGATGCAATTAGAAAGGATCACTATTAATCCTGTTCTAATGTAGCTTCTGTTGTAATATGGCAGTGGCTTTATCACTCCACCTGATGGAAATTGTATTATCTTAGGGCATGACTCTAATAAGACACTGGTTTGCCATTTAGTAGGGCTTCTGGAGGAATATTACTGGAGGTTGCCTAGTGGATCCAGGAATAGCAACTGAAAGTGCATGACTCTTGGTATTTTTTCCAATTTGCCCTCTGCCATTTTTGCAATTAGTGTTCTTGTCTACACAGGCAATTTTGCTAGCCTTGCTAAGTCACTCTTGGAGGTGCCATTCTGGTATTGTGCACAAGATAGGGTAAGAGATGGTTTCCAAGGAACAACAGCACGACCTGTTGCAGCAGAGATGACCAGGGTTGAGGATGGATATGTAGTTTCTTTTCATAGCTATCCCCCATTCTCTGTTTTTACCTAATGGTATTTGAGAAATTTGTTTATTCTCTTTGTTCCTAAGTGACTGCAGCAACCTCTACCGACCCCTGCATGGCATTGTTCCTCTTCAGAGCTTGGAATTACTTTTGAGCAATCCTTATTTGATTCTGGTGTTTTGATATGTTTGACCCTTGCATGACCTTGACCATGGACCCAGCTTCACCTACAATGCAACAACAATTGGCTGATCATATGCACAAAAGGCAGAGAGGCTTGAAGACCCACATATCTGCTACACTCATTTCCTTAAACATTTTCAGTCACATTCTCATATGGTGGTGTACACTATGTGCTTAATTGTCCACTTGTTGAGGATATAGAGACGGTAGTATAATAATCTATGTGATGTGTCAAGATATACTTTCGTTTTTCCTTTTGGGCCACCCTGCCTCAGTGGGATGTGGCCTGTTTGTTGAAAAAAGAAAGATGTCAGGATATCTTATTAATTAAAATAAGTTACCAGACATATTAAGCAGATTTCCTAAATTTGTTTGCAACAGATAAGTCAGTTGTAGATGTAAGTCCAGATGTACTCTTCTTAACCTTTTTGGGGCCTAGTCCTAGGCCTTTTGTGCATCCATATGCTCCTATGCTACCGTCCATAGGACGGATATGGGATGTCCAAAAAAACTAGCTGCTTTGACAGCAAAATCTAATAAAAATGGTCTGAATTTGAGGACAAATTGTTTTCCTTTAAACAAATTCCTGGCCATCATCTTCCCAGTGCTGTTAGGCATGGGTAGCTCTACTAATTCACCATTTATTAATAGACCATCCTATCAGACAGCATGCAGAATTTACTTTTGACATTTTTGAATGCCCTGATGCAGTTATTTAACTGCCCTCCTGCAGTAAATTTCATCTCTGGCAGACTCCCTCTATGATTTTGAACAAACTAACCTAGCATACCAACCAGGATCTTAATTTTGCACCTTTAACCTTCACTTCCACCGGTACCTAGTACTGACCTCAAGACTTGAACGTCTGTTCTTTCTGATCCATATGGGTTTAGCACATTTTTGAATATAATATATAATATTCATTAATTAGATTTGCAGTTTTTGTAATAATTATTATAAATTATATGCAGTTTAAAATAATGAAGGAATAGAATGAAAAGTTAAAATTTTTAAACTTACAATATTAGTACCATACATTTAATAAATATTTTTGGGGGTAACTCAGTTTCAGGCCCATTTAAAGAATATCTGTTAAAGACTGGCATGAAGTTATGCATTATTTATAAATATTTTTCAACAAAGAGGTATTAATATTTATCTTTTGATAGGCTCAGAAGAAGACCAAGAAGCTACAGAGATGTTGGTGGGTAATGCACAGAATCTCATGCAATCAGTAAAGGAGACTGTGCGTGCTGCTGAAGCTGCATCAATCAAGATTCGCACAGATGCTGGAATTAGGCTACGATGGGTCCGCAAACAACCATGGTATCAATATTAAATATATATTTGCTAAACATTTTTAGTAATGTATATCATGCAGAAATTATTCTATATTTGTGTCAGAATACCTACCAAAAATAAATATTTTGCACAATTTATCATAGGGTAGAATTTCTGAATACTAAATATAACTGAAAAGAATTAATTTACTTTGGCTAAAAAATATATTAAGTTTTTTATTTTAATGAAAAAACTGAATGCTTTGTTAAAATACATAATCATTATTTCCATCACTTAAAAAATATCAGTAGCTGTAAATCTTTACCAACATCATATATGTAATTTTTATGGATATTAATTACCTTATATTTTTATTTTCCCATTGGCCAAGATAATCAATGCTTGTGCATGAAGTGTTTGCCTTCATATTGCTATATAATTTTGTAAGACCAGTAAGAGTAATATTACATTTATTTTGCAATAGCATGTTGTAAATAGTAACAGTACCAGTGATACTACTTGCATACATGGCAAAACAGAAAGATCACAATTATATACCAAAAAAAGTAACATTGAAAGGATACTCGAGTATATTTCTTAACAAATAGTGAATGGGATCCAGGAGGAAGTAATGTGAATGGGATCCAGGAGGAGGTAATGTTTGCTACAGCTACACTACTGGAAACAAAATAGGAGATAAACTACACACTAAAGATGGGACAGTACAATAGCTGTTAGCATAAAACTTCTCTACAACTGCAAATATGTAATCATGTACATCATGACATCTATTGCAACTATTGGTAGGCAGTTCAATTATCTCTAAATTTTAAATTTTATTTTAATAATGAAGATGATATACAATAAATATTCCTTTATTCCTGTAGCCACAAATAGATAATTTAAAATAGGTGCAATAATTATACTGTATTTACTCAAGACTGAAAGCATTGGATTGCTCTCATTGTTAGGAGAAAGATAAAATATAACCACAAGAGCTAATAAAGGTATGAGAGAAAACAGGGAAGATATTTTTAAATCTGAACCAGGAGGTAAATTAGGCAAAACGGATAATAGAAATTAACTCACAAATTGAGTGACAATTGTAATTGTAACTACATAAGGTGTTATATTAATAGGGAAGTACTAAACCCCCCAAAATTATATAGCATTCAAATGGGAGGTAAATAGGTTTGATTCAAAGAAGGAGAGGGTAACTCTGATACCTTGGATCAAAAGTCCTTCAGTATCAAGGCACCCCCTTGAATGGTAACTACAAATATCTACAGTAATAAGTAATCTCTCAGTCATTTTAATTGTAAAAGACATGGATGGGAGGTGAATACCCAAAGAAGTCTGATGTATATTAAAAAGAGCATTTTCTAGTGTATGACAAGTGAAAAGTGGTAAGACCTGACTATATTTGGACTTGAAAGTAGGTATAGTAAAAAACCATTGGGCTTAAAATCAACTGTCAGTTAAGTGAAGGTTATGTGCATAAGTTGCAGTTGAACATCTGGAAAGAATAAGAGTGTACTGTACACACAGTGCATACAAGAGGAATTGTCTTCCTCCTTAATCTCCAAGGCCACTCATGTTTGCATTCAGTGTTGCTAAATATTCTCAGGTGTTTATTGATCATTGAAGAGGATATAAGGTAACTGAGGTTATATAATATCTTATGCATTGATTTCTAATCAGTTTTGTTCTATTGTAACTGAATACAGTACACACTGCCTTAATATTGTGTAACTAATGCCCGTAAATATTTTGAAATATTTACAGCTGGCAAACTAAAGTAATTAGTTACAGTGATCTCTAAACTGGTGAAATGGTAGAAAGAATTAATTAAAAAATAATGTGGAAAATTAAAATATATGATTTTATTTTCAAGGGATTTCCTGGTAATGCTTTGTATCATAAGTTAGTCCTCAACAAATGACTTGATCCATAGTGCTTATTACATGTTCACCTTGCCACATTTATCAAACTGAACATGACTTAAAACTTGTCATATAGGAGCACCTCAGTCTATCACAAAAGGTGGTCACTCATGATAGTTGTACCAGGTAACTGTCCAGAATTTGCTTTAAATTGTGCCAAAACAGTTGTCTTCCTTTATGCAGGAGAGCTGTATGCAAACTCACATCAAAGATGCTATTTTATGTTAATAACCAAGACTTTAATGTAATGCAGAAAAAATTATTTTGATAGTATGTACAGTAATTATGCAAAGTTTTCTAGACCAGTAGCTAGTCGAGGCATTTTTGTTCCACCCACATGTGCTGATGCTTTTGTGTGTCTGCACAATACGCCATGTATTGAAAGTCCAGGGATTTATATATTTACACTTACAGTTGCGGGATTAATTTATTCTTATGTCGCCTGATATATTCAGGGAAACACTGCCATATCTATATAATTTGCTGTAAATTAAAAATCTATGGAATATAATGGCTAAATTTAAATAACTTTATGGATAGTATAGGTATCTAATTCAGTAGTATCTATCATCTTAGGAAATGCTTCAGAACTTTTGTCTTGGTCTTAATTTAAATATAAGTAATTAGTACAGACTGCTTTTCTGGAGTAGTAGACGTGCAATATTAAACCAGGCATGTCCCTGCCATACACTGTGTAATGAACTGTTACTTCAGATAATGTCAGTCTTGTGACTATCTTGCGCACAACTAACTGATTATTTAGCTTAAGATGTGACTAATGTCTATTTGGTGCTTGAAAGTATTCCATCAAGAAAAATTTCTATAGAAACAATGAAAATTAGTTTAAAATAATTCTGCTCATTGATTTAGGTTTAGGTGGAACTAATAAGGGTATTCATCTTAAGAGCTTGTTGATACATCAGTTTTGATTGTTTGTAATCATTTGAGTGCCTTTATGCTGTAATTAAAATTATTTACCATGATGTGAATAGTCAGAATGTTTTATAAGACTTTATATAAAACCAGAATGAATTTACAAAATTGCAGACCTGTTAATAAAATGGTCAGTCATTAATGTTCCTACTTTAATTCAGATACTGTTATCTATTCATATATCCTTACTCTTGCAATGCTCTAGTGAATTAAGATGCACTTACAATCACATGGATGCCTTACAATGTTGAAGCACTGATGGCCACTGGGAATGGAAGACCTAAATATCATTTAGTTATAAATTTGCATTAGTTGTATTTGTATCTTGCTTGATTAGGTATTTTTCACTCTCAGTGACAGTGCTTCTGTCGTCCGCATTTGTGGTTGCACATGTGAAGAGATCTTAGCATGATTACTGAAAATTCAAGTGAATTTCATATTTTGAATTTTACTTGAGGGTCACAGGTCAGTTTATGCTTTGTTCTTTTCAGATTTCTAAGTCCACTTACTGTTTTGGTTGCATTTTAAATCTGTCACCTGCAGATTCTAAATATTTTATAAAAGAAAACTATACTGATTAAATGTTACTAGTGTATATTGTGTTTCACTTTGCAATAATATTTAAAAAGAAAAAAATCATAATGGTGAGTTCCAAGGGTAGCTACCTATGAGTTAAAGAACAAGGAAAGACATGGACCACACAGATTTGTAAAAGGAGGAGTCAGTAGTAAGAAATTGCAAGAACAGAAAGATAGTGGGCTAAGGAACGTAGAGGGGCACTGATTAAAACCGTTAGCTTTAAAAGCGTCCACAATAGCTCCATAGGGCGTTACAGCTCTGTATGACCCTAGTGGGTTGAATGCTTAGTTATGATTGTGGTAATATAGGTCATAAGATTATGAAGGCCATGAAAACAAGGTAAAGATAGGGAGCATCTCAGTGATTCCAGAATAAAGGTATGTTCAACTGCATACAGGCTATCAACTGGAAGTAACTGGAAGGACCCTCAGATACAAACACAATCCTTGGGAAGTGGTCCCTTAACCCTTTCAGGGCCCGTGCCATAGATCTACGGCTTTACGTTCAGGGTCCAAACCGTAGATCTACGCCATGAGCTCAGTTCACTCTGATAAGCTGCGAGTGGTAAATATGGGCCTAGATATGAGAGAATACATCTATGTGGTATGTGTGCACCACATAAAACAAATCCTGCAGCACAGTGTATAATGAGAGAAAAAAAACGAGACCGTGTTTTTCGATTAAAACAGCGACTTTGCAGTGTTTTTTCGTATGTTTTTTATAGTTGTATTTGCGATTTCTTGGTCTCATTTGATAGAATGGAAAGACATATTACAGAAACAGAGATGATTTTGATTGGTTTTAGCACTGGAAATGGCTTGAAACTGAGCTCAAACTAGCGGAAATGTTAAATTTTTGCCGATGTTCAAGAGTAAACAAACGACCTCACACCTCTAATACACACCAGCTGGTGGATCTAATATACATTCACAAATGTGGTGATGATATTTATACAATTATTACAATATTGCATAACAGTAAACCTTCTATTTTTTAGTTTGAGTAAAAATTCATTATGTGAATAAAAAATCAAAATGGAATTCATTTGTAAAGCCTCAAAACATAACTAATGAACAGAGGA
Source organism: Cherax quadricarinatus (assembly GCF_038502225.1). Lineage (NCBI taxonomy): Eukaryota > Metazoa > Arthropoda > Malacostraca > Decapoda > Parastacidae > Cherax > Cherax quadricarinatus. The sequence continues at coordinate 20,802,889 of NC_091305.1, read as the reverse complement.
AATGTTAGTTTAGTGCCAGGTATACCTACATTGTTTATTCTGGACCCTGCTGTATAGTCCTTGTGGCTTAGCGCTTCTTTTTGATTATAATAATAATATTCTGGACCCTATTTTGAAATTGGAATATTTTGAACTTTGTGTTAAATTGGCCAAATTACCAATTTCCGATCACTTTATTTTGTAGTTGAAACAGTTGACTTGGCGATATCTTGTGCTCAATTGATAGAATAGAAGTAATACTAGTGAAATAGCTAAGAATTTGGTCGACTGGAATAATGTAATTGGCCTAAAATGGGAGTCAAAGTCAGCAAAATCGCCTATTCGTAAATATCGCTGACACAAAATTCGCGAAAAAGATTCTCAGCCATCTCATAAGAAAAAAATAAAAAAAATTTTTATTTTTGAAAATTCTTGGACCCTGGTGTGCACTTTGAAATTTGGCTTCTGGACCCTGAAAGGGTTGATCTGACTTTTCTAGTGCTCTTGACCTTGGGACCACTGGTAACAGTGATGGTCCCAGTTAAAATCCCAACAAACTGTTTTCCGTAAAGCTGCAGTTGGGTTTCTAGGCATGTCCTCTCACTCCTATCGGGTATGAGTAGCAGCTCTCTCATGATTTTGCACAGGGAATAACTCATATAGACACATGAGGGCAAGATGCCTAGCACTTCTGCAGGACTTTTGGGTCATACTATCAGTTTATCATACTAGTATTAGACTGTCCTATCTACCAGAGCCTTTTTGCACTGACTTCCTTGCCCATCACCTTTAATGTAAACTCATTATGACTATGTAACTGGAATTAACCTACTGCACCAGTATTTTTTGCACTTGTGTTAATCCTCAGTTCCACTAACAGCTAATGCTCTTCTACCCCTTTCCCCACCAATGCAGTGCTGTATGACCACAGGGGTATAGCATTTTTAACAATATTGCAGTCCCTGATGAACTGCATCAAGCCTTGAAAGAGTACCTGCAGAAATAAAGAAATATACCTTGTCCCCAATGTCTAGTTTGGACAAGCTTTAGACTGAGTAAAGTTTTTCTGTCAAGTCCTCAGTAAATATAGGATAAAATCTTAATTAAATTCAACCTATTGTGACTCCTTTTAGAAAAGCAAAGTAAGTTTTTCATGACAAAGCAATATAAAAGTAAGATAAGAAATTTAACATTTTGATGAGCTGTAATAAGCAAACTATATCGGAACAGTGAGACTGAAAACCTTTTAAGAAAGTAATACACTAGAACATGTTTTAGAGAGAGAACTGTAATTGTCATGAGGAGGCTCAGCCTGTGAGGCCTTGATGAAGATGAATGTACCAGCACAAGCTATGGAAAAATCATTCACATACACAGAAGATCAGATCTCATGAAAGAACTATAACCCTTGTAGGTTTAGTGCTTCTTTTTGATTATAATAATAATCACGAAAGAACTGAAGTCCATTAATGGCAATTATAAAGTGGTGCCGAGTTACTGATTGGGACCAAAAGCACCTGTGCTAATATCTGAAAAAGTAGTAGGAAGCCCCATATTAAATAAAAAAAAAAAAAAAAATTCCTTCACATTTTATTTTTATTCCCCTCAAGGGAGGTTCCTTGACGCTGGTGAGGGGCTCTTGATCTAGGGAATTGGATTTGTGTTCTGGTTCCCTGAATCGAGCCTGAATACCTCCTATCCCCCCCACATGCGCTGTATAATCCTATGGGTTTAGCGCTCCCCCATGATTATAATAATAATAATTTATTTTTATTAACACAACAGCTGCTTCCCACCAAAGTAAGGTGGCCCGAAAAAGAAAAACTTCAATCATTCATTCCATCACTGTCTTGTCAGAGGGGTGCTTACACTACAGTTATAAAATTGCAACATTAACACCCCTCCTTCAGTGCTGTATGACCCTAGTGGGTTTAGCACTTGGTTCTGATTATAATAATTCTTCACATTATTTTTATTATAATCATAACTAAGCACAATTGTTAGCAATTTGGATCCAACATGCCCATACATTCACTAAGGCTTAGAATAAAATGTGATGTCATAAACATTTTGAAAGTGAAAAAAAAAAAAAAACTTACCAAAGGTAGCCCCTGCAGGCTAACTTTGTTGATGCCTTAGATTACATTGGATGGGACTTCCCTTGCCAGAGTAGCCACTGTGGAGAAAAGATGCTTCTATGGTGAATGGACAAGTAAAACAGAAACCTCAGCTTGACCTCTCCTGAATCAGTTGGTTAGTCATAAGCAGCGCTGTATAACCCTGGTAAGTTTAGCGCTTCCTTTTGATTATAATAATAATAACGGTTAGTCATGAATCACTCCCTCACAGTCTGGTGGCAGGTTGTGTGCTGGCCAGCGTATGTATTCATTTACCTGTATGTGAACAATTTCACTATCAATTGCATTGGTTATGGCCTTTTTACAGAACTCCACTGACTGCAAATATTTCCAGCTGGAGATTCATTCACTGCTTAGAAGCACAACCCCTAAAGGGAGGTTCCCTGATGTTGGTGAGGGGCTCTTGATCTAAGGAATTGGACCTGTACTCCAATTCCTTGAATCAAGATGAATGCCTTCCATTCCCCCAGGCACTGCATGACCCCTACAGGTTTAGTGCTTCCTCATGAATGTAATAATTAAATGCACAAAAAATACACTGAAACATATGTAATGGAAATACACTAAATGAACAATACCATTCGCATCACAAAGTTTATGAAAAAAGAACATATCAAAACAGAGACCTTAAAAAATGAAACTCTGTCTATTACCCTCCCTTTCCTTTGATTGAATCTGATTGCCTCATATTTTCCTGGTGATATATAACTCTTATGTGTTTAGTGTTTCCCCATGGTTAGAAAATGATACTTTCAGCACAGAGTTCAAAGCCAATTAAAGGAGCTTTTTGAATTGCACAGAATCCCTTGCAGGGTTTCTTTTAATGATTTTTTTTTTTCATAAAATATGGTTAACCCATTTATAGGTAATTCATTTATATCTAATACCTCCATCCCTAAAAGCTTAGAAAATTAAGTTTAACTCAAACTTTGTTTTATGAGCTTTATTTGTTACGTTCAGCACATCCCCTGGCCTTGAAGAAAGTCGTGATCTTTATAATGGTCTCCCCTCAAGGGAGGTTCCTTGATGCTGGCCCCTCAAGGAAGGTTCCTCGATGTTGGTGAGGGGCTCTTGATTTAGGAAATTGGATCTGTGCTCCAGTTCCCCGAATTAAGCCTGAATGCCTTCCACATCCCCCCCCCAGGCGCTGTATAATCCTCCAGGTTTAGCGCTTCTCCCTTGATTATAATAATAATAATCCTTGATGCTGGTGAGGGGCTCGTGATCTAGGGAATTGTATCTGTGCTCCAGTTCCCTGAATTGAGCCTGAATGCCTTCCGTCCCCCCCCCCACAGGCGCTGTATAATCTTACGGGTTTAGTGCTCCCCCATGATTATAATAATAATAATTTATACTGTTCTGCTTCAATGGCATGAGTTAGACAGACTTGGTTTTCAATAAAAAGATATTTCTTTTGTTTACCTTTACCTTGGTTTGGTGCACCACAATTAAAAAGTTAATTATTTCCAAGAGGCAATATTTTTAATAGCAAACAATAAATGGAGAGTTGCACCACTGCCAACACAACTCATATACACTTCAAATGTCAGTGGCCAATTAACCTTTTAGTTTGTTACTCTGGGGCACAACACATTTTGGAATGTAGGATGCTGTCATTTCATGGAAAAAATATTAAACCTTTGCCGAAAATACAAAATTACATCGTATAGAACCTTTGTTTTGCCACAGTGGTGATGCCAAGGGAGTGGGGGCTTGGGGGGGTTTCAGCCCCTCCCCTATAATCTCTTTCAGCTCTTCCATAGTTTTCCCTGTGATAAAAGTAATGTTATTCAAAGAATTCTTTAGTATAAATCTCTGCCTATATCTGCCACTGACAGGTCAATCAACAAATTAAACAGGTGATGTTCAGACAATTCGCACATCACAATAATTATGGGGTTCATAAGCAATGAAATCATGAGATGACTCATTTCTTGAGAAATTTTATATTCTGGAGATAGAATTTAAATGTGGTATCAGAGAGGAAAACATAAGTGTTTAGCTTATCAGGTGTGATATCTTTTTTGCAAGATAAAAAAAAAACATACTATCATTTCTACACTTAAATTTGCTCCAATGCTCAGGCCTTATTGTCGTGCTTTCATAGATCTGTAAACGGAAGTGTTTAACAGTATGATTTTGCCAGTTAATTTTGCAGCATGTGCACATATTTTTCCTGCCTGCAATTTTCAAAGCTTACTTGAGGAACAACACTAGAGATAGCAGAACAAGTGACATTGGAGTTGTATACATATATAAATATGAAAAGAACCAAGAGTCTGAATGAAAAAAATAATGAATCTATTATGTTCTAGCTATATATTACATTAATAAGGCCTAGGTGAATATCGTTATTTTGGTGGCTTACGTACTGATCAAGTATCATCAAATTATTATTCTTATTCTTTGATACAGATACTTTTATATGGTGTGAATTTAAGGATCCTTAGGAAACTGCTATTTTTATTGATCTGCAATATACACTAATCAAGTCAAACCTGTGCTTGCTCAGTAAACTAGAGTTCCCCAGCCCCCTCCAACCAGTCAGCGATTGTACATATACTATATATATTTTTAACACGTTGGCCGTTTCCCAACGAGCCACGGTGACCCAAAAAGAAAAACCCCAAAAAAGAAAGAAAAACTATCAATCATCATTGTGAAAATTTGTCTGGACTGCCTCCAAGTGAGTCGCCTACCCTGGCAAGCTCTGTTGACACCGAGCTCTGAGGTCGGTACCTCAGCCTCACAAGTGGCTTATCTGGAGAGAGTTCCGGGGGTCAACGCCCCCGCGGCCCGGTCTGTGACCAGGCCTCCTTAGGTCAGTGTCCCAGGATGCGACCCACACCAGTCGACTAACACCCAGGTACCCATTTTACTGATGGGGAACATAGACAACAGGTGGAAAGAAACACGTCCAATGTTTCTACTCTGGCTGGGAACCGAACCCAGGCCCTCACCATGTGAAGCGAGAGCGTTAACCACCAGGCCAGGACAGATTTTCATAAATGACTGATGTTGCAAGAAATCTCGCCTGCGTGCACGTTTAAAGGACTAACTTACTTGGTGTTGCAGCATATATCCAGATCTTCAACCTCCCTAAGCTTAGCCCCTTTGGACTTCCCCTCAGAAACCACGTGCAACCGGGAGCCTTAATTCCTGCAATATTCAATCGATATTAGTGACCTGCCTGCACCTCAGAAATTCCTGTATCCAAAAGGGTGTGTATCCCCTAGTATAACTATGCAGAAACGAACACTAGCTTCTAGGTAGACAAGAGACAAAATCACGTACTGGTCATGAACTGCCGGCTGCACAAAGGCCACAGAACAACTCACTCGCAATTTTCCCCAGACACTGGCCAGAAATCCTAAGAAAAAAGTGGAGGTCTTGTCTTACTGTATGGGCCTGACGGAGGAGGTCATCTACGGTACATCGAGGTGCCTCTACCAGGTTTCCCCAGGTCTCATATGAGAAGACACGTGGGGGGCGCCGTCTGCTGATCACGGCACGTGTTGCCAGATGGTGTCTAGTCTAAGAAGAAAGATCTGGCGTCTTCGAGACCCGCGTCTCGTTCAAACTTGGGCTGCCAGTTTTCCCTAGCTAACTTAACCTAGTGTTTGCCTACATTTGGCCTATTACTACCTATGTTAAGGTCTTAGGTCTACATTATTATTATCTACAGTTGCCTCAATAATCCTAATATTAGTATACTAACAGTATAAACTACCTACTTCTTCCCTGAAGGGTAAATCTATCAATTAAGAAGTACCTTCCATACAACAAACATTGTCCTATAAAAACAAAACAGATCACAAACAAACGGCTTGGTTGCCCATGGCTAACCAGCACCATTCTGAAATCCATTGACAAGAAACACCAATATGAAAAGCAATATAGACAGGGCTTAATACACAAAGATACTCTTAAACACTATTCATCAGCTCTCACCACAGTAATAAAAAAAGCTAAACAACTATACTACTCCAGTAGATTCACAGACACTAGAGGAGATATATTATTATTATTAAAATCAAGGGGGAAGCGCTAAACCCGGAGGACTATACAGCGCCTGGGGGGGGATGTGGAAGGCATTCAGGCTTAATTCGGGGAACTGGAGCACAGATCCAATTCCCTAAATCAAGAGCCCCTCACCAACATCAAGGAACCTTCCTTGAGGGGTAGAGGAGATATAAAAAAGGCCTGGAAAACACTCTCTCAGATTCTAGGGACCCACAAACTGAGAAAAACCAAGAATATTGTCCTAACTAAACCTAATGAAACACCACTACATCCCACTGACACAGCTAACAAGATAAACGACTTCTTCTCAAACATAGGATCTAATCTCGCCAGTAAAATCCCACATACCAATGCCCATGCCGGGGACTACCTAGATGGAAATTTCCCTAATTCCTTCTATCTTGCACCAACTGAGCCCACGGAAGTCATTGAGATCATAAAGTCACTTAAAAATAATTCGGGGAATCTGTGTCATGTCCCACCATTACTGTACAAGCGAGCGGCCCATGTCCTTTCGCATGCTATTTCATTACTTTTTAACAAGTCAATAGAGACTAGCACCTTCCCGAAACTACTCAAGATGGCAAGGGTTACACCAATACATAAAGGTGGTGACCCTACAGACTTAAACAACTATAGGCCAATATCTAACTTACCATTGCTATCCAAAATCTTTGAGAAACTCGTGCACAGGAGACTGTATTCATTTATAACGGCTCAAAACATACTCAACCCCTGCCAGTTTGGATTCAGGAAAAATAAAAGCACTAATGATGCAATCATAAAAATGCTAGATCTGCTTTACACAGCATTGGAAAATAAGGAATATCCACTAGGAATTTTTATTGACCTAAGAAAAGCTTTTGACACAGTAAACCACGAAATCCTACTCCACAAACTTGACCACTACGGTATAAGAGGCCATGCGCATGCTTATTTCAAATCTTACATTACTAATAGGTATCAGTACGTCACCATTAAAGACACAGCATCAGCAACACGGCCACTTGATACTGGAGTTCTGCAGGGAAGTGTCCTTGGTCCCCTCATATACATCAATGACCTTCCAAACGTATCCCAACACCTGAAACCCATTCTCTTTGCTGATGACACGACTTATGTCATCTCTCACCCTAATCTTGCCACCCTCAACACCATTGTGAATGAGGAGCTGATTAAAATATCGACTTGGATGACAGCCAATAAACTTACGCTTAACACTGACAAAACTTACTATATTATGTTTGGTAGCAGAGCAGGAGATGCACAAATTAACATTAAGACTGACAACACTCTAATTACCAGAAATAATGGGGGAAAATTCCTAGGCTTATACCTTGACAACAACCTGAATTTCAGCACCCATATCCAGCATATAGCCAAAAAAGTATCCAAAACGGTTGGGATCCTCTCCAAGATACGATACTACGTGCCGCAAAATGCCCTTCTCACACTATACCACTCACTTATTTATCCATACCTCACCTATGCTATTTGTGCTTGGGGATCAACTGCAGCAACACACCTAAAGCCAATAATAACCCAACAAAAAGCTGCAGTAAGAATAATCACTAAATCCCATCCCTGGCAGCACCCCCCCCCCCCACTCTTCAAAGATCTAAACTTACTCCCAGTTCAGTACATCCACACTTACTACTGTGCAATCTATATCTACAGGGCCTTAAACTCTAATATCAACCTTGACCTAAAACGCTTTCTTGATAGTTGTGACAGAACCCACAGGCATAACACCAGACACAAACATCTCTACGACATTTCCCGTGTCCGACTAAACCTTTACAAAAATTCAATGTATGTCAAAGGCCCTAAAATCTGGAATACCCTACCTGAGAACTCTAGAACTGCAGACACATTCATCACCTTCAAAACTACCATTAGAAAACATCTTATCTCCCTGATACACCCCGTCAACTAACTACACGAATACCACCTGGTGGTTAACCCTTACACTCACTCACCCATTTGACCATAAACAGAAATATTAATCTCAGTCTTAAAATAATGAATCCTGTGATACTCCAATACTGAAACTATATACTGTGCCAAAACAAAAGCATTCACATTGCTAAACTCACAAACTAGTATTTAGTCACTTAGCCATAATACCAACTTACCTCATAATTTGTAATATTTTACAATTAAGAATAAAACTAAGTGTGCCCGAAATGCCTAGCCATACTAAGCGTTCTAGTGGTACACTCTGTAATCACAATTTTACTACATGTAAACCAAACAATAACCAAATTTCTGTAAACTCAGCATTGTAATCCTTATAGAGAATAAACTTTGAATTAAACTTTGAATCCACCTACGCCAATCCGAGTTAGTTTAATATGTTTATTATGCACCCCATACCCATCCTGTGGGCGGTAGTCAAAAGATTACAGAGGTACATAATTGGTCCAGGGACTGGACTCCAAATTTTTGATAGCTGAGCAAGTTACAGAGGTAATGAACTCACAATTTACAAAGGTAATGAACTCACAATTTACAAAGGTAATGAACTCACAATTTACAAAGGTAATGAACTCCAGGTAAGTCTGGTCACAATCATGACAAGTTACAAAGGTATTTACAGATTACAGAGGTACGTAATGGGTCCAGGGACTGGGCCCCCAAAGTTTTGATAGCTGAACTAGGTACAAAGGTAATGAGCTCACAAGTTACAAAGGTAATGAATTCTGTAGAATGGTTACTTACGTTTATACTTTGGCTACAATCATGAACAAATTATAGAGTAATGAGCAATTCACACTTCCACACCCGGTCACAACTGTAATGAGTTATTGGTGCAAATATTGATTGTTGAGTCACACACCACACACACACACACACACACACACACACACACACACACACACACACACACACACACACACACACACACACACACACACACACACACACAAGATTAAGGGAAATCGGCCTGACGACACTGGAGGACAGGAGGGTCAGGGGAGACATGATAACGACATATAAAATACTGCGTGGAATAGACAAGGTGGACAAGGACAGGATGTTCCAGGGAGGGGACACAGAAACAAGAGGCCACAATTGGAAGTTGAAGACACAAATGAGTCAGAGAGATAGTAGGAAGTATTTCTTCAGTCACAGAGTTGTAAGGCAGTGGAATAGCCAATCCGAGAGAGTATGTTTGTGTTTTTGGGTGGGTTTAAGGGCCCTCGAACGGTGTGTTTTCCCCAGTTGGGACTTCTCGGACCGAATAAGTTCCAACAATCATCATCCAACACTTACCAACGTCTCCCCCGCCTCACCCACCCAACTCCCAGCGCCACCCCATCTATAGAGGGTACTTCTCCCCTAACCCACGATGTCAGCGATGGCACTGCAGGGAGTGCCGGGCTCACAGGAACTTCCACTACAGGGACAGCATCGTGGAGTTCGACCGCGAGGCAGCTGCCAGGTGTGCCACAGGCAGTGTGTATTCAGTTCCTCAAGCTTCAACATCCGTGCACACGAGGGCCTGGGATCTTCAGTCAACTTGGCGTCCACCAGGACGTTGCCATGTCCCTAGGACAGCTCTCCATCGGGCTGCTAACGGAGCCACTGGCTTCTTGGACCTCTTGGGGAGGGTCGATGGTGCTCGTGCAAGCAGCAGATCCCGGGGCAACTTGCTGCTGTTTGCAATGGCTGTCTGCCGAGGAGAGACAGGCACCTAGCAACATCTGTTGTTGGGGCAATGGATGAATTCCCTGCTATGTTTGTTAACTGCTCATTACTCTGTAATTTGTCTATGATTGTAATCATGTGATAACGTGTTTATCATTCATTACCTTTGAAACTTGTCATGATTTTGACCAGCTCTACTTGGAGCTCATTACCTTTGTAAATTCTCACGATTAATGTGTTTATGATTCATTACCTTTGCAATTATTCATGAGTGTGATCAGCTCTACCTGGAGCTCATTACCTTTGTAACTTGGTCATGATTATGACCAGATCTAGTTCATTACCTTTGTAACTTGGTCATGATTATGACCAGCTCTAGTTCATTACCTTTGTAACTTGCTCAGCTATCAAAACTTTGGAGTCCAGTCCCTGGACCAATTATGTACCTCTGTAATCTTTTGACTACCGCCCACAGGATGGGTATGGGGTGCATAATAAACATATTAAACAAAACTTACCATTATTCATACATAATCACTGTCTTTGCAGAGGCACTCAGATATGACAGCTTTGACGTCCCTCCAAACTGCCAACATCCCAAATGCCTCCTTTAAAGTGCAGGCATTGTACTTCCCCAGGACTCAATTCCGGCTAACCGGTTTCCCTGAATCCCTTCACTAAATATTACCCTGCTCACACTTCAACAGCTCATCATGTCCCAAAAACCATTCATCTCCATTCATTCCTATCTAACATGCTCATGCATACTTGCTAGAAGTCCAAGCCCCTCACTCCTCTTCCAGAATAAGGCAAGTGAAAATTTGTGAATGCAATAATTTCTCAATAATCAATCTGATCCTAACGAAAAATATATATTTCATTGTGTTTGCTTATTATTAAATTATTATAAACTTATTTCCAATATATTTAGTTGGATTAGGTTAAATGAAATTGCACTTGTTATAATAAGGTTAGTTAATAATAATAATAATAATAATAATAATAATAATAATAATAATAATATCTTTATTTACTACAAGTACATGTACAAGGTATACAATCCTAGCTGACAACAATTACATACTACTATATAGAAACTCCCTTGTTAAGATAAGATAAGATAAGATTTCGCTCGGATTTTTAACCCCGGAGGGTTAGCCACCCAGGATAACCCAAGAAAGTCAGTGCGTCATCGAGGACTGTCTAACTTATTTCCATTGGGGTCCTTAATCTTGTCCCCCAGGATGCGACCCACACCAGTCGACTAACACCCAGGTACCTATTTGCTGCTAGGTGAACAGGACAACAGGTGTAAGGAAACGTGTCGAAATGTTTCCACCCGCCGGAAATCGAACCCGGGCCCTCCGTGTGTGAAGCGGGAGCTTTAGCCACCAGACCACCGGGCCACGCTGCATCTCGGGCAAATTAGGTCAGTGTCCCAGGATGCGACCCACACCAGTCGACTAACACCCAGGTACCCATTTTACTGATGGGGAACATAGACAACAGGTGGAAAGAAACACGTCCAATGTTTCTACTCTGGCTGGGAATAGAACCCAGGCCCTCGCCGTGTGAAGCGAGAGCGTTAACCACCAGGTTCTTTTGGTACAAAATTATTAATTTTTACTTTAGCATAAATGAAAAAAGAATATCATTAAATGTATAAGAGAAAATTATTGAAGGGACTTAAATTTAAATGAGTTCTTGCTAAATGACCAGTATGTATGTATGTATATATATATATATATATATATATATATATATATATATATATATATATATATATATATATATATACATATATATTATTTTTTTTTCAACAAACTGGCGGTATCCAGGGCCAGATTAAGAAGTCTCCGGGCCCTAGTCCAAGCTCGTGTGTGTGTGTGTGTTAGTTACCATTTTGTCCTAGGCACATGTCGATTAGACACTAGGCTTGTTGTATTTGCGAGTGTGTGTGTGTGTGTGTGTGTACTCACCTATTTGTACTCACCTATTTGTGGTTGCAGGGGTCGATTCATAGCTCCTGGCCCCGGTGGCCTGGTGGCTAAAGCTCCCGCTTCACACACGGAGGGCCCGGGTTCGATTCCCGGCGGGTGGAAACATTTCGACACGTTTCCTTACACCTGTTGTCCTGTTCACCTAGCAGCAAATAGGTACCTGGGTGTTAGTCGACTGGTGTGGGTCGCATCCTGGGGGACAAGATTAAGGACCCCAATGGAAATAAGTTAGACAGTCCTCGATGACGCACTGACTTTCTTGGGTTATCCTGGGTGGCTAACCCTCCGGGGTTAAAAATCCGAACGAAATCTTATCTCTTATCTTATTGCTACTAGGTCCTCTCTCTCCCTGCTCCATGAGCTTTATCATACCTCGCCTTAAAACTATGTATGGTTCCCGCCTCCACTACTTCACTTTCTAGACTATTCCACGACTTGACTACTCTATGACTGAAGAAATACTTCCTAACATCCCTTTGATTCATCTGAGTCTTCAACTTCCAATTGTGACCTCTTGTGTATGTGTCCCATCTCTGGAACATCCTGTCTTTGTCCACCGTGTCTATTCTGCGCAGTATTTTATATGTCGTTATCATGTCTCCCCTGACCCTCCTGGCCTCCAGTGTCGTCAGGCCGATTTCCTTCAACCTTTCTTCGTACGACAATCCCCGTAGCTCTGGGACTAGTCTTGTTGCAAACCTTTGCACTTTCTCTAATTTCTTGACGTGCTTGACTAGGTGTGGATTCCAAACTGGTGCTGCATACTCCAGTATGGGCCTGACGTAAATGGTATACAGTGTCTTGAACGACTCCTTATTGAGGTATCGGAACGCTATCCGTAGGTTTGCCAGGCGCCCGTATGCTGCAGCAGTTATCTGATTTATGTGCGCCTCAGGAGATATGCTCGGTGTTATACTCACCCCCAGATCTTTTTCCTTGAGTGAGGTTTGCAGTCTTTGGCCATCTAAACTATATTGTGTCTGCGGTCTTCTTTGCCCTTCCCCAATCTTCATGACTTTGCATTTGGCAGGGTTAAACTCAAGGAGCCAGTTTCTGGACCAGGCTTGTAGCCTGTCCAGGTCTCTTTGTAGTCCTGCCTGATCCTCATCCGATTTGATTCTTCTCATTAACTTCACATCATCTGCAAACAAGGACACTTCTGAGTGTGTGTGTGTGTGTGTGTGTGTGTGTGTGTGTGTGTGTGTGTGTGTGTGTGTGTGTGTGTGTGTGTGTGTGTGTGTGTGTGTGTGTGTGTGTACTCACCTAGTTGTACTCACCTAGTTGAGGTTGCAGGGGTCGAGTCCAAGCTCCTTGCCCCGCCTCTTCACTGATCGCTACTAGGTCACTCTCCCTGAACCATGAGCTTTATCGTACCTCTGCTTAAAGCTATGTATGGATCCTGACTCCACTACATCGCTTCCCAAACTATTCCTCTTCCTGACTACTCTGTGGCTGAAGAAATACTTCCTAACATCCCTTTGATTCATCTGTGTCTTCAACTTCCAACTGTGTCCCCTTGTTACTGTGTCCAGTCTCTGGAACATCCTGTCTTTGTCCACCTTGTCAATTCTTCTCAGTATTTTGTAAGTCGTTATCATGTCCCCCCTATCTCTCCTGTCCTCCAGTGTCGTCAGGTTGATTTCCCTTAACCTCTCCTCATAGGACATACCTCTTAGCTCTGGGACTAGTCTTGTTGCAAACCTTTGCACTTTCTCTAGTTTCTTTACATGCTTGGCTAGGTGTGGGTTCCAAACTGGTGCCGCATACTCTAATATGGGCCTAACGTACACGGTGTACAGGGTCCTGAACGATTCCTTATTAAGATGTCAGAATGCTGTTCTGAGGTTTGCCAGGCGCCCATATGCTGCAGCAGTTATTTGGTTGATGTGCGCTTCAGGAGATGTGCCTGGTGTTATACTCACCCCAAGATCTTTTTCCTTGAGTGATGTTTGTAGTCTCTGACCCCCTAGACTGTACTCCATCTGCGGTCTTCTTTGCCCTTCCCCAATCCTCATGACTTTGCACTTGGTGGGATTGAACTCCAGGAGCCAGTTGCTGGACCAGGTCTGCAGCCTGTCCAGATCCCTTTGTATTTCTGCCTGGTCTTCGATCGAATGAACTCTTCTCATCAACTTCATGTCATCTGCAAACAGTGACACCTCAGAGTTTATTCCTTCCGTCATGTCGTTCACAAATACCAGAAACAGCACTGGTCCTAGGACTGACCCCTGTGGGACCCCGCTGGTCACAGGTGCCCACTCTGACACCTCGCCTCGTACCATTACTCGCTGCTGTCTTCCTGACAAGTATTCCCTGATCCATTGCAGTGCCTTCCCTGTTATTCCTGCTTGGTCCTCCAGTTTTTGCACTAATCTCTTGTGTGGTACTGTGTCAAACGCCTTCTTGCAGTCTAAGAAAATGCAATCCACCCACCCCTCTCTCTCTTGTCTTACTGCTGTCACCATGTCATAGAACTCCAGTAGGTTTGTGACACAGGATTTCCCATCCCTGAAACCATGTTGTCTGCTGGTGATGAGATCATTCCTTTCTAGATGTTCCACCATTCTTCTCCTGACAATCTTTTCCATGATTTTGCATGCTATACATGTCAGTGACACTGGTCTGTAGTTTAGTGCTTCATGTCTGTCTCCTTTTTTAAAGATTGGTACCACATTTGCTGTCTTCCATGCCTCAGGCAATCTTCCTGTTTCGATAGATGTATTGAATATTGTTGTTAGGGGTACACATAGCGCCTCTGCTCCCTCTCTCAGGACCCATGGAGAGATGTTATCTGGCCCCATTGCCTTTGAGGTATCTAGCTCACTCAGAAGCCTCTTCACTTCTTCCTCGGTTGTGTGTACTGTGTCCAGCACATGGTGGTGTACCCCACCTCTCCGTCTTTCTGGAGCCCCTTCTGTCTCTGTGAACACTTCTTTGAACCTCTTGTTGAGTTCCTCACATACTTCACTGTCATTTCTTGTTGTCTCTCCTCCTTCCTTCCTTAGCCTGATTACCTGGTCCTTGACGGTTGTTTTCTTCCTGATGTGGCTGTATAACAGCTTCGGGTCAGATTTGGCTTTTGCTGCTATGTCGTTTTCATATTGACGTTGGGCCTCCCTTCTTATCTGTGCATATTTGTTTCTGGCTCTACGACTGCTCTCCTTATTCTCCTGGGTCATTTGCCTTCTATATTTCTTCCATTCCCTAGCACACTTGGTTTTTGCCTCCTTGCATCTTTGAGTGAACCATGGGCTCATCCTGGCTTTTTCATTATTCCTGTTACCCTTGGGTACAAACCTCTCCTCAGCCTCCTTGCACTGAACCTCATTCAGGAAGTTCCTCATTCCTGTGTAGTCCCCTTTCCTGTAGTTTGGTTTCATTCGTCCTGGCCTTCCTGCTTCCCCGTCCACTTGTAGCTCTACTGTGTATTCGAAGCTCAAAACCACATGATCGCTGGCCCCAAGGTGTCTTTCATATGTGATGTCCTCAATATCTGCACTACTCAAGGTGAATACTAAGTCCAATCTTGCTGGTTCATCCTCTCCTCTCTCTCTTGTAGTGTCCCTTACGTGTTGGTACATGAAGTTTTCCAGTACCACCTCCATCATCTTAGCCCTCCATGTATCTTGGCCCCCATGTGGCTCCAAGTTCTCCCATTCGATCTCCTTGTGGTTAAAGTCGCCCATGATCAGGAGCTTTGCCCTGCATGTATGAGCTCTTCTGGCCACTGCAGCCAGTGTGTCAACCATCGCTCTATTGCTCTCGTCATACTCTTGCCTTGGCCTCCTGCTGTTCTGTGGTGGGTTATACATCACTGCAATTATCACCTTGGGACCTCCAGAGTGAAGCGTTCCCGCTATGCAATCACTTTCTTCTCCGCTGTCTCCTCTCTCCAGCTCATCAAAATTCAATCGGTGTTTGATCAGCAATGCCACTCCTCCCCCCCCCTGTTCCTTCTGTCTTTCCTCAGGATCTGGTATCCCGTTGGGAAGATGGCATCTGTTATCATACCTGTAAGCTTGGTTTCTGTGATTGCTATGATGTCTGGTGAGGCCTCTTTGACTCTTTTGTGCCACTCCTCCCACTTGTTTGTTATTCAATCAGCATTTGTGTACCATACCTTCAGTTTCCTTTCCAACACTGTGGTTTGGGGGGCCTGTGGGGGTGGGAGACCTGGTAGCATACTGTGGGATTCTATGGTTGGGGGTTGAGTGGAAGCTGTGGGTATGGATTGCATTGTGTGTTGGGATGGTGTGATAGGTTGTGGGGTTCTGAGGATAGTTGTGTGTGTGCTTGCTCTTGCTGCTCTGTTCTGCTCTGACTGACCTCTGCTGGTTCCATCCTTGTCTCCTTTCCTAGCTCCTTTCGCTTTTTTTTCCTCTCCCTCAGCTGCTGTCTCTCTTTTTGTGTTCTGTCTCTGTCTAGGAACACCTACTTGTACTCTTCCGAGCTTCTCAACCGTGGTTTCTCTTGGAGGATCCTGTTCCGCACTGTTTCTGTCCTGAGAATCAGCTTGATCGGTCGGTTTCTCTCCTTCAAGTACCCCCCTATTCTCTGAAAATTTACAATCTCGTCCATGTCTTCTCCCCCTATTTCCGTGATGATTTTCTCAATCTCCTTTCTTTCTTCCTGCCGTCTTTCAGTGTGTGTCCTTTCCTCTCTCTCCCGAAGCCCATGGATAAACACTGATTTTGCCCTTTCCTCCTCCCATTGCCTCTCCCTCTGTGACTCTCCAGTGGCTCTTGGTAGCATGGTTGTGCCTCAGCATTCGACCTATCTCCCTCTCCATCTGCACCCATCTGCTCTTCCCTTCCACTCCTGGAGTTTACCTGGAGAGAGTTCCGGGGGTCAACGCCCCCGCGGCCCGGTCTGTGACCAGGCCTCCTGGTGAATCAGAGCCTGATCAACCAGGCTGTTGCTGCTGGCTGCACGCAAACCAACGTACGAGCCACAGCCCGGCTGATCCAGAACTGACTTTAGGTGCTTGTCCAGTGCCAGCTTGAAGACTGCCAGGGGTCTGTTGGTAATCCCCCTTATGTGTGCTGGGAGGCAGTTGAACAGTCTTGGGCCCCTGACACTTATTGTATGGTCTCTTAACGTGCTAGTGACACCCCTGCTTTTCATTGGGGGGATGGTGCATCGTCTGCCTCGTCTTTTGCTTTCGTAGTGAGTGATTTTCGTGTGCAAGTTCGGTACTAGTCCCTCTAGGATTTTCCAGGTGTATATAATCATGTATCTCTCCCTCCTGCGTTCCAGGGAATACAGGTTTAGGAACCTCAAGCGCTCCCAATAATTGAGGTGTTTTATCTCCATTATGCGCTCCGTGAAAGTTCTCTGTACATTTTCTAGGTCGGCAATTTCACCTGCCTTGAAAGGTGCTGTTAGTGTGCAGCAATATTCCAGCCTAGATAGAACAAGTGACCTGAAGAGTGTCATCATGGGCTTGGCCTCCCTAGTTTTGAAGGTTCTCATTATCCATCCTGTCATTTTTCTAGCAGATGCGATTGATACAATGTTATGGTCCTTGAAGGTGAGATCCTCTGACATGATCACTCCCAGGTCTTTGACGTTGGTGTTTCGCTCTATTTTGTGGCCAGAATTTGTTTTGTACTCTGATGAAGATTTAATTTCCTCATGTTTACCATATCTGAGTAATTGAAATTTCTCATCGTTGAACTTCATATTGTTTTCTGCAGCCCACTGAAAGATTTGGTTGATGTCCGCCTGGAGCTTTGCAGTGTCTGCAATGGAAGACACTGTCATGCAGATTCGGGTGTCATCTGCAAAGGAAGACACGGTGCTGTGGCTGACATCCTTGTCTATGTCGGATATGAGGATGAGGAACAAGATGGGAGCGAGTACTGTGCCTTGTGGAACAGCTTTTCACCGTAGCTGCCTCGGACTTTACTCTGTTGACGACTACTCTCTGTGTTCTGTTAGTGAGGAAATTATAGATCCATCGACCGACTTTTCCTGTTATTCCTTTAGCACGCATTTTGTGCGCTATTACGCCATGGTCACAATTGTCGAAGGCTTTTGCAAAGTCTGTATATATTACATCTGCATTCTTTTTCTCTTCTAGTGCATTTAGGACCTTGTCGTAGTGATCCAATAGTTGAGACAGACAGGAGCGACCTGTTCTAAACCCATGTTGCCCTGGGTTGTGTAACTGATGGGTTTCTAGATGGGTGGTGATCTTGCTTCTTAGGACCCTTTCAAAGATTTTTATGATATGGGATGTTAGTGCTATTGGTCTGTAGTTCTTTGCTGTTGCTTTACTGCCCCCTTTGTGGAGTGGGGCTATGTCTGTTGTTTTTAGTAACTGTGGGACGACCCCCGTGTCCATGCTCCCTCTCCATAGGATGGAAAAGGCTCGTGATAGGGGCTTCTTGCAGTTCTTGATGAACACAGAGTTCCATGAGTCTGGCCCTGGGGCAGAGTGCATGGGCATGTCATTTATCGCCTGTTCGAAGTCATTTGGCGTCAGGATAACATCGGATAGGCTTGTGTTAATCAAATTTTGTGGCTCTCTCATAAAAAATTCATTTTGATCTTCGACTCTCAGTCTGGTTAGCGGCTTGCTAAAAACTGAGTTATATTGGGACTTGAGTAGCTCACTCATTTCCTTGCTGTCATCTGTGTAGGACCCACGTTGTTTAAGTAGGGGCCCAATACTGGACGTTGTTCTCGATTTTGATTTGGCATAGGAGAAGAAATACTTTGGGTTTCTTTCGATTTCATTTATGGCTTTTAGTTCTTCCTGCGATTCCTGACTCCTAAAGGATTCTTTTAGCTTAAGTTCGATGCTTGCTATTTCTCTGACCAGTGTCTCCCTACGCATTTCAGATATATTGACCTCTTTTAGCCGCTCTGTTATTCTTTTCCGTCGCCTTTAAAGGGAGCGCCTGTCTCTTTCTGTTTTACATCTACTCCTCCTTTTTCTTAGAGGAATAAGCCTTGTGCATACATCGAGTGCCATTGAGTTAATCTGTTCTAGGCATAAGTTGGGGTCTGTGTTGCTTAGTATATCTTCCCAGCTTATATCGGTTAGGACTTGGTTTACTTGGTCCCACTTTATGTTTTTGTTATTGAAGTTGAATTTGGTGAATGCTCCCTCGTGACTAATCTCATTATGTCGGTCTGGGGCTCCGCGCATACATGACTGAACCTCAATTATGTTGTGATCTGAGTATATTGTTTTTGATATGGTGACATTTCTTATCAGATCATCATTGTTAGTGAAGATGAGGTCTAGTGTATTCTCCAGTCTAGTAGGCTCTATTATTTGCTGGTTTAAATTGAATTTTGTGCAGAGATTTAAAAGCTCGCGTGAGTGTGAGTTTTCATCAGAGCTGCCTCCTGGTGTTATTACTGCAACAATATTATTTGCTATATTCCTCCATTTTAGGTGCCTTATGTTGAAATCCCCCAGGAGCAAGATGTTGGGTGCAGGAGCTGAAAGGTTTTCCAGACAGTGGTCAATTTTTAACAGCTGTTCCTGGAATTGCTGGGATGTTGCATCCGGAGGCTTGTAGACTACCACAATGACTAGGTTTTGGTTCTCGACCTTTACTGCTAAAACTTCCACCACATCATTTGAGGCATTTAGCAGTTCTGTGCAAACAAGTGACTCTGCAATGTACAGGCCAACCCCCCCCCCCCCTTTTGCCTGTTCACTCTGTCACATCTGTATAGGTTGTAACCTGGGATCCATATTTCGTTGTCCAAGTGATCCTTTATGTGGGTCTCAGTGAAAGCCGCGAACATTGCCTTTGCCTCTGCAAGCAGTCCACGGATGAAAGGTATTTTGTTGTTTGTTGCTGGCTTTAGACCCTGTATATTTGCAAAGAAGAATGTTATCGGACTGGTGGTATTGTTGGTACTGGGGGGGGGATTTTTTTTCCGGCATTAGTATCTGTATCTGTTGGTTTGGAGTGGAGGCCATCGACTGTGGTTCCACTCCAGGAATGACTGGATTTGGTGTACGATTTCTGCCATTTACTGCCAGTTTTTTTTCCTTCCTGGCACTAAAAAACCTCTCCCTCTTGAGTGGCTGTGGCTACCCAGGTTTTCCCATGGCCTGGATGTTTTGTATCTTTTTGTCCCCTTTAGATGGTATGCCTGGCAATTTAAGTTATAGCACAGTCTTTCCTGTACTGAAGAGGTACACAGTTCAGGGTGAAAAAGCTTACAGGAAGGGAGTTTGCATTTTCCTGTTGTCATATGGGCATGGCATTTTCTAGGGTGGTCATAGTTGCACGTCCCATTTGTTTTTCCAGATTTCCCATGCCAGCAGATACCGAGTGCATAGTATGTGCACAGGCTTGGTTTCCGTTTGCGTTGGGTTTCTGTGACTGTATTCCCTGTTGGTGCATGTTTCCCTGTCTTACTTCTATCCTCCCTAGCACCAACAATGGAGCTCCCACCAGTTGTTTTTGGTAATATATCCTCACT
>NC_091305.1:20740984-20782544 GCF_038502225.1 Cherax quadricarinatus | reverse complement strand
CCAGTGATTATAGCACACACCTCCCTCCTGGATCCCATTCCAGCATTCCACTACTATTTGTGAAGAGAAAGCTTTCAATATGCTTGACACCAATTTTTACTTTATGTACTGTGGCATCATGTTCTTGTTGAGTGTACTAAGTAATCATCTTTTCTTCCTATTTTCTTTCATGATCTTGTATGTGGTTATATCTATTTTTATATGATCCAATGAGGAAATTTATCATATTTTCAGTCTTTCTTCATAACTCCTTTCTTAGTTCAGTGAGCCATTTTTGTACTATGTCTTAGGATATTTTTTTGTCTTCATTTTTTTTTTGTGAAGACACCACACAGCTACTCTACCATATTCCATTTTGACTTCACATATATACAGTGGGCAGCTTTAAGAATTTTACTTATTGCATCTGTGAATCAGAAAACCTTTTTGAAACATGCCAGTGTGGTATACAAATTTCTTACTGCACAGCATACTGCTTTTGTGTATTTTTTGCCTATACAGTAATTATTTATAGATCCTTCTCTGTCTGATGCTTCCAATATTTTATCCCATTATATTCATTTTATTTTTAATACATCAGCCATTCCCCACCAAAGCAAGGTGGGAAACATGTTACTCAGTAATTTCATTATCTATATACAGTGGACCCCTGGTTCCCGATGCTATCGGTATCCGATAAATCCGGTAGCCGATGCATTTGATCGAAAAAAATTTGCCTCGCTTCCCGATACATAACCCGGTATGCGATACGATTCGTACGAGACGTGTCCAGTGTTTACAAGCCAGCCAGTGTGCGCGCATCTAAGGATACATTCGGTACATTCTATATTATCCATATTATCACTGTTTTTGGTGCTTGTTTCTGCAAAATAAGTCACCATGGGCCCCAAGAAAGCTTCTAGTGCCAACCCTTCGAGACCAAGGGTGCTAATGACTATTGAAATGAAGAAAGAGATAATTGCAAAGTATGAAAGTGGAGTGTGTGTATTGGAGCTGGTCAGGTTGTATAGTAAACCCCAATCAACCATCCCTACTATAGTGAGCAGGAAAACAGCAATCAAGGAAGCTGTTCTTGCAAAAGGTGCAACTGTGATTATGAAACAGCGACCACAAGTGTTAGAAAATGTTGAGAGACTGTTATTGGTGTGGATAAATGAAAAACAGATAGGAGGAGATAGCATCTCTGAAGTGATCATTTGTGAAATGTCTAGGCAGTTGCATGACGATTTGGTAAAGAAATTGCCTGCAACTAGTGGTGATGTGAGTGAATTTAAGGCCAGCAAAGGTTGGTTTGAAAGATTTAAGAATCGTAGTGGCATACATAGTGTGATTAGGCATGGTGAGGCTGCCAGTTCAGACCACAAAGCAGCTGAAAAATATGTGCATGAATTCAAGGAGTACATAGAGGCTGAAGGATTGAAACCTGAACAAGTGTTCAATTGTGACAAAACAGGCCTGTTTTGGAAGAAATTGCCAAGCAGGACCTACATTACTCAGGAGGAAAAGCTACCTCAAGTCCTAATGGGGGGGGGATTCCCCTTCTAAACAATAGGTTCAACACACTCCCCTCCTCCCATCCCATCAATCATCACCAGATCTTCATTAAAGGTAAGTGTCAATTATTCTATTGTTATTATTCTATTGTTATTGTAATTATTCTATTGCATTAAACTTAATATTTAATGTGGTAAAAGTTTTTTTTTCATACTTTTGGGTGTCTTGCACGGATTAATTTGATTTCCATTATTTCTTATGGGGAAAATTGATTCGCTTTCCGATAATTTTGGTTTACGATGAGCTCTCAGGAACGGATTAATATCGCAAACCGGGGGTCCACTGTACTAGCTTCTCGTTTGTATCCAGGGGTGGCACCAGAATTTCTATACTAGGGGTCCTTATCTGGATGGGAGGCTAGGTGACTTGTTTGGAAGCAGAGTTATTATTAATACTGTTTTTATGTTGGGACTCAGGGGAGCTGAGGGATTTTTTTGAGGGGGGGCTACCCTTGGTGCTGCTCCTTTTGTGCCCTTCATCCATCTTTTTTATTTTTTTTTTAAGAATTTACAGTAATACTTAATGCTTCATAAAATTTCTACTTCTTTCACAAGTATTTATAAACAATGGTTAATTCCTTTTGGCAGATTACTTATAAAAGGTATGAAACATCATTAAGGCAAGTACTGAACCTTATATGTAAAATTTTTTGATTGTCCACTAGCTTACCTCTAAGCAACAAAATCTTAAAAAAATTACAGAATAAATAAATAACTGATGTGGCTCTGCACTTTCTTTTAAAGTTGAAGGTGAAACTCATTTGATCCTACTGCCTTATATTTATTCAATATCCACTACGGTGTAACAACATTAATCTGAACCATTCAGAGCATAAGATGTTATGGAACAAGAGACCTTTGATATACAGGAGGGCCCTGTTTATACAGCAGGTTAGGTTCTGGGCTACTGCTGTAAAGTGAAGCATAGCCTTTTTTCACTTTCAAATGCACATAAAAGCCTGGTAGCATGTTTACACTATCATATATTAAATGAATAGAGCTAGGCCTAAACAATGCATATACAGTCTCCACACATTATTTACCTTAAAATATTTTCATCCTTTTTTTACACAATTTTACAGGCTAAAAGCTGTTATCCTACCTCAGCTCATTTCAAAGCCCAGCCCTATCTAAGGAATACTACCACCCCCCAGGATGCAACCCACACCAGCCTGCTAACTCCCAGGCACCTACTTGCTGCTAGGTGAACAGGGACAGCAGGTGTAAGGAAACATGCCCAGTGTTTGCACCCGTGCCCTGGATCAAGCCACGGACACTCAGTCTGAATAAATGGATGAATAAATGAAGAATGGGTATAACTGAAAATTGCTGCATTGGCGAAACGCTGTAAAGCGAAGCACTCTAAAGCGGGGCCCGCCTGTACTGTACATCAATGAAAAATCTATAGGGGAAAATCAACATAGTACTGTACCATTAAGCCTCATTATAAGAACATAAGAATTGAGGAACACTGCAGAAGGCCTACTGGCCCATGCGA
This sequence comes from Cherax quadricarinatus, assembly GCF_038502225.1. Lineage (NCBI taxonomy): Eukaryota > Metazoa > Arthropoda > Malacostraca > Decapoda > Parastacidae > Cherax > Cherax quadricarinatus. Next base: position 20,779,493 of record NC_091305.1, on the reverse strand, counting down.
GGCAGGTCCTTATCAAAACGACCTCTACCTGAAGCTACCCAAGAAATAACTCCCGTACCCAATGACACCAATCAAACCCAGCCCCTCCCACTCATATATTTGTCCAATCTCTTCTTAAAGCTACCCAAGGTCCTAGCTTCTATCACCCCACTGGGAAGACTGTTCCACGCATCTACAACTCTGTTAGAAAACCAGTATTTACCTATGTCCTTTTTAAATCTAAATTTATCCAACTTAAATCCATTATTTCTGGTTCTTACCTGGTTCGACACCCTCAGTACTTTATTAATATCTCCCTTGTTTATGCCCGTCATCCACTTATACACTTCAATGATATCTCCCCTCATTCTACGCCTCTCCAGAGAGTGGAGATTTACGGCTTTAAGTCTATCTTCATACGGGAGGTTCCTTACACAGTAAATCATTTTAGTCATTCTTCTCTGTATGTTCTCTAATGAGTCTATATCCATCCTGTAGTAAGGGGACCAAAACTGAACAGCATAATCTAAATGAGGCCTCACTAGTGATGTATAGAGCTGTAAAATAACTTTTGGACTTCTGTTACTTATACTTCTTGAGATAAATCCAAGTAATCTGTTGGCCTTGTTGCACACACTAAGGCACTGCTGTCTTGGCTTTAGATTTCTGCTCACCACAACTCCCACGTCCTTTTCACATTCTGTATGATCAAGCTCTACTTCACCTAGATTATAGCTTCGAGGGTTATTTTCATTACCAAGGGCTAGTACCTTACACTTATCGATATTGAACTTCATCTGCCATTTTTCAGACCAAGATATTATGAACTATTTGGGGCCAAGGGTGGACTGACACAAATTTCATCTGCGGCAAACCTAAAATAAATATGGTACTAAAGGACAGGAAAGTAACGGAGGGGAGAGTTTTGGTACCATACATACTTAACACTCTCTGTTGAATTCCATCCAAAACAGACATACCACCACAAAAGGAACAGGAATGTATAATCACAGCTAATGCACTGCAGCATACACAGTATGCTGAAAATACAGTATACATTTTTCTTTTCTAACTGTTGAGATACAGGCATTTTTATATAATTTTGCTCGTCCTAGTATGGCCTCAGAACTTCTCCATTTACCTCTCCAATACAGTATAGTAAAGCAATTATAAAACATTTTATAGAAAAAGCAATGAATGCTCCTACATTATTATATTCATGATAGTGAAGTGTAAAATTTGAAATTGTAAGCCAAAATGATGACATCAATATTTGAACTTTGTTAATAATAGTTGTAACTAACTACATTAATGAGAAACAAATATACTGGGAAAAATATTTAAGATTTACAAGTATTTGATTATACGTATTTTTATTTATGATAATATTTTAAGGCTGTTTTTATCAAAGTTCAGATGCTGATGGTGCCAACTTAGCATGTGGTACGTCATCTCACTCTGTTTGCCTTTCCTGCTGTTTCTGTGCTTACCTAGACTACAGCACCTGGCTAACTTTGTCTGTTCTAATCCCAGTTCTATAAGACACAATATGCATTGTATGGCATTTTGTTGAGATGTTTTGTCCACCAGGAACATTGGGGTCCTGGCATCTCACAATCTAAGCCCCTCTTAAGCCTCTCCATTCATAGTTGGTTCTCCCATTTAGTCTCTCACTTGAATCTGTCTTTGTCCAGTTTCTCACTAATCACTATATATTGATCTTTATTTCTGTTGTCTCTCAAATCTATTGTTTTATTTCCAAAAAGTTCTATAGTTGTCTGATAGATTTTTCCATTTCTAACTTTACTGTCTCATGTATTCTTTCATTCAATTTATTTTTCCCACAATCTTTCCTCCAAGGCTGTGGTCACAATGTCAGTAGCTGTGACATTTGATTTCACACCAACCCCTATCCCAGCACCTACATGAAATGAGACCACTGCTCCAGACCTGAAACATTAGAATTCTTCCTCTTATGAAGTCTCAAAGCCCTCCTGCTGAATGATATATCATATACTGCTTGTGTTAGCCACTCCCAAGAGACAAAAGTAGTATTCCACTGGCCATTTACAGTTAGGTGAAAATATGAACTCCTGTTTTACCTCTACAGTGCTAGGTGTGTTGCAGTTGCAATTGTTTGAATGGGTTTTTACTAAGGTGGCCTTTCTTTTAACATTTCCTATTCTGTTTTTAATCACTTATGGCCCCAGGATGGCTTTTCTATTGCTATAATTGTGGTACAATGCCTCACATCATTTTTCATTGCCCCACAAAAATCCACAGGTTAGTATCATCTACTTGCACTATTCAAAAAGCAGAATGCAACTCGTGTGTATATGTGTAATTCTGTTAACTGGAGACTACATCCAGTGATTATTAGAAACAACAATTTTATATATTACTATCCAGACAACAAGGATTTCAGTTTAGTTTAGATTAAAAATAAGATTAAATTATAAGCTGAAAAATATAATTTTTGAGATATACAATATATTATTGATAAATACTGAAGTAAACATTTTCTTAAATGCAAAATATCAATGGACTTACTCTTGTGAGACACGGTGAGAGATCTTTAACAAACTGAACCAAGTCTTCCATAGTTTCAATAACCTCTGCTACTGCTAGGTAGTCCAAAACTTTCTTGCATTCCCGGATAATTTTGCGAACTTCTGATTCATCAAAGCATAACAACAAAGCAGAAGTTCCTTGTAAGATGCCCCGGGCTCCTTCAATTAGCTTCTTTCTGCATACATTATGAAATCAAATCAGGCTGATTTGATGCAAGCCACTGAGATTCATGTCTTAATATTGTAAAATTATGTTTCTGACAAATATTCCTTGTTTACTAAGTTCCACTTCTTATTCATATGTTTTACTCTCCTGCTTAAAATAAACTTAATTTCATTAGTTAAAAATAAATCATGGTTTATGGTACATTCAACAGGCACAACAAGTAACGGGGCTATTATTGTACTCTCAGAATCAAACATGGTCTATATTTAACTTTACTGTCAAAAGGAACTTGTAGTACTACATTATCCAAAAATAGATACAATAAAAGGAGCATCACCATGCCTTAATTAACACTGCTATGTACGTATCTCTAATATCACAAACGTATAAGAAGTTAACTTTATGAGTACTGCACTGCATCATTTATGACATTTTACTATGATTATATACAGTACTGTATACTGACTGTGCATTCTGATAGTGTTACCAGGCAAACAAACTAACAAATTAAATTCTATAGAGTAAATCACACCCAACATAAAATTTGTCAAATGTGATAAAGTTTGATGATAATGTGTTCACCTGGCAGGTTGTGAGTATGGGTCAGCCTTCAGTAATGATGAAGCTTCTTCTAACAACTTAGCAGCACTCTCAACACGATGAAGGGCAGCAGGCATGTCTTGCTTCAGGATGGGGTCATCGCTGCTGTTGATAGTCTCTCGGCCAACCTGAAAGATGTTGCTACTGATTAATCTATATTCTTCAGATATGGATCCTGACTATCACTAACATCAACCCATACCCAAATGAAACTGCATGTCTAAACTAATTAAAATGGGGATGCAGTGTGGTACTAACACAGTTCCTGTGACTGGTATCAAGGGCTACCTCTCCCAGCCTTGACTGGGACTATGCCAGGCTGGAAGGATAGCTGATCTGGCATTTGTAACAGGATGCTGTCCAGTTTTTTGTTGAAAATGTCTATTTGTTCCAGTAATATTTCTGATATCTAAGGTAGTATTGTAGAGTCTTGAGCCATGGATGTGTTAATGGCCCCATTCAGGGCAGGAAAAATATCAGAGCTTGAGCAAATACAGAGATAATTTACAGCCTGTAAAGAGTCAATAAAGCATTTAAATTACTGGAAATGCCTTAAATATGTACTCAATAGAGCCGAGGAGAGAGAGATACATGATAATATATACCTGGAAAGTACTGGAGGGGCCTGTCCCAAATCTGCACACTGTCATTACATACTGGAGTGAGAGATATGGGAAGAAGTGCAAAATGAATTCAGTGAAAAGCAAAGGTGCAGTGGGCACAATAAGGGAACACTGTATCAACATCCATGGCCCCAGACTATTTAACATCTTACCAAAAGATATCTTCAACACTGCTGGGACAAGTGTAAAAGTCTTCAAGAGGAAAATGGACAAGTATCTTCACCAGGTGCCAGATCAACCAAGCTGTGATGGATATGAGGGGCAGTGGGCCACCAGTAGCAACAGTCTGATTGACCAGGCAACCACCAGACGAACCTGGCCCAAGGCCAGACTCCAGGAGTAGAAAGAGACTTGGAACTCGTCAAAGACAAAGGTAAGGTATATCCATGGACTCCTGTTTTTCAAAGGGCCAGAAGCTCAGAAGACAGTGCAAAATACACTAATGACAATGCATGGGTGCAATAAAATTTTTGTCCCCAGCAAAAAGTAACTAATCAGATATATAATGGCATACACAGTTTCAGATCAATAAGATTAACCTTCAGAGCATGTCTCATAAAAAGTTCCAGTCAATATTAGATCAGCACTTCTTAATAGCAGAATCAGAATGGTACTGGAGAAACATCACATCACCTCTTCTCCCTAAAAACAAATAGTTAAGAGCATTTATGTTTTTCCTAAAACCTTATGTGATTTTATCCCTAACCCTTAACTTTACATTTTTAAATATGCAGGGGTTTGAATGAACTACAGTAGTTACAATTTATGCATTAAATTTGCATACGTTTTCTTGACATACACACAAAAATTAACCCTCCAGTTTCTGACACAGATTTCCTCCCATAGTACCTCCAAGGGCTGTCAACAACTGAACCATTTAAGTAAACTACGGCACCAAGTCCTGGGAAAGACCAGAAAAACCACGGCCACAGATCTAGTGGGAGTCAAGTAAATCCATGTCGACAGGTCCAGTGAGAGCCAAGTAAATCTATGGCCACTGGTCCAGTGAGAGCCAAGTAAATCTATGGCCACTGGTCCAGTGAGAGCCAAGTAAATCCATAGCCATAATTCCAGTATATTATTATAATTATAAAAGAGAAGAAGAAAAACTTTATAAAACTGGGTTGCTTAAATGTGCGTGGATGTAGTGCGGATGACAAGAAACAGATGATTGCTGATGTTATGAATGAAAAGAAGTTGGATGTCCTGGCCCTAAGCGAAACAAAGCTGAAGGGGGTAGGAGAGTTTCAGTGGGGGGAAATAAATGGGATTAAATCTGGAGTATCTGAGAGAGTTAGAGCAAAGGAAGGAGTAGCAGTAATGTTAAATGATCAGTTATGGAAGGAGAAAAGAGAATATGAATGTGTAAATTCAAGAATTATGTGGATTAAAGTAAAGGTTGGATGCGAGAAGTGGGTCATAATAAGCGTGTATGCACCTGGAGAAGAGAGGAATGCAGAGGAGAGAGAGAGATTTTGGGAGATGTTAAGTGAATGTATAGGAGCCTTTGAACCAAGTGAGAGAGTAATTGTGGTAGGGGACTTGAATGCTAAAGTAGGAGAAACTTTTAGAGAGGGTGTGGTAGGTAAGTTTGGGGTGCCAGGTGTAAATGATAATGGGAGCCCTTTGATTGAACTTTGTATAGAAAGGGGTTTAGTTATAGGTAATACATATTTTAAGAAAAAGAGGATAAATAAGTATACACGATATGATGTAGGGCGAAATGACAGTAGTTTGTTGGATTATGTATTGGTAGATAAAAGACTGTTGAGTAGACTTCAGGATGTACATGTTTATAGAGGGGCCACAGATATATCAGATCACTTTCTAGTTGTAGCTACACTGAGAGTAAAAGGTAGATGGGATACAAGGAGAATAGAAGCATCAGGGAAGAGAGAGGTGAAGGTTTATAAACTAAAAGAGGAGGCAGTTAGGGTAAGATATAAACAGCTATTGGAGGATAGATGGGCTAATGAGAGCATAGGCAATGGGGTCGAAGAGGTATGGGGTAGGTTTAAAAATGTAGTGTTAGAGTGTTCAGCAGAAGTTTGTGGTTACAGGAAAGTGGGTGCAGGAGGGAAGAGGAGCGATTGGTGGAATGATGATGTAAAGAGAGTAGTAAGGGAGAAAAAGTTAGCATATGAGAAGTTTTTACAAAGTAGAAGTGATGCAAGGAGGGAAGAGTATATGGAGAAAAAGAGAGAAGTTAAGAGAGTGGTGAAGCAATGTAAAAAGAGAGCAAATGAGAGAGTGGGTGAGATGTTATCAACAAATTTTGTTGAAAATAAGAAAAAGTTTTGGAGTGAGATTAACAAGTTAAGAAAGCCTAGAGAACAAATGGATTTGTCAGTTAAAAATAGGAGAGGAGAGTTATTAAATGGAGAGTTAGAGGTATTGGGAAGATGGAAGGAATATTTTGAGGAATTGTTAAATGTTGATGAAGATAGGGAAGCTGTGATTTCGTGTATAGGGCAAGGAGGAATAACATCTTGTAGGAGTGAGGAAGAGCCAGTTGTGAGTGTGGGGGAAGTTCGTGAGGCAGTAGGTAAAATGAAAGGGGGTAAGGCAGCCGGGATTGATGGGATAAAGATAGAAATGTTAAAAGCAGGAGGGGATATAGTTTTGGAGTGGTTGGTGCAATTATTTAATAAATGTATGGAAGAGGGTAAGGTACCTAGGGATTGGCAGAGAGCATGCATAGTTCCTTTGTATAAAGGCAAAGGGGATAAAAGAGAGTGCAAAAATTATAGGGGGATAAGTCTGTTGAGTGTACCTGGTAAAGTGTATGGTAGAGTTATAATTGAAAGAATTAAGAGTAAGACGGAGAATAGGATAGCAGATGAACAAGGAGGCTTTAGGAAAGGTAGGGGGTGTGTGGACCAGGTGTTTACAGTGAAACATATAAGTGAACAGTATTTAGATAAGGCTAAAGAGGTCTTTGTGGCATTTATGGATTTGGAAAAGGCGTATGACAGGGTGGATAGGGGGGCAATGTGGCAGATGTTGCAAGTGTATGGTGTAGGAGGTAGGTTACTGAAAGCAGTGAAGAGTTTTTACGAGGATAGTGAGGCTCAAGTTAGAGTATGTAGGAAAGAGGGAAATTTTTTCCCAGTAAAAGTAGGCCTTAGACAAGGATGTGTGATGTCACCGTGGTTGTTTAATATATTTATAGATGGGGTTGTAAGAGAAGTAAATGCGAGGGTCTTGGCAAGAGGCGTGGAGTTAAAAGATAAAGAATCACACACAAAGTGGGAGTTGTCACAGCTGCTCTTTGCTGATGACACTGTGCTCTTGGGAGATTCTGAAGAGAAGTTGCAGAGATTGGTGGATGAATTTGGTAGGGTGTGCAAAAGAAGAAAATTAAAGGTGAATACAGGAAAGAGTAAGGTTATGAGGATAACAAAAAGATTAGGTGATGAAAGATTGAATATCAGATTGGAGGGAGAGAGTATGGAGGAGGTGAACGTATTCAGATATTTGGGAGTGGACGTGTCAGCGGATGGGTCTATGAAAGATGAGGTGAATCATAGAATTGATGAGGGAAAAAGAGTGAGTGGTGCACTTAGGAGTCTGTGGAGACAAAGAACTTTGTCCTTGGAGGCAAAGAGGGGAATGTATGAGAGTATAGTTTTACCAACGCTCTTATATGGGTGTGAAGCGTGGGTGATGAATGTTGCAGCGAGGAGAAGGCTGGAGGCAGTGGAGATGTCATGTCTGAGGGCAATGTGTGGTGTGAATATAATGCAGAGAATTCGTAGTTTGGAAGTTAGGAGGAGGTGCGGGATTACCAAAACTGTTGTCCAGAGGGCTGAGGAAGGGTTGTTGAGGTGGTTCGGACATGTAGAGAGAATGGAGCGAAACAGAATGACTTCAAGAGTGTATCAGTCTGTAGTGGAAGGAAGGCGGGGTAGGGGTCGGCCTAGGAAGGGTTGGAGGGAGGGGGTAAAGGAGGTTTTGTGTGCGAGGGGCTTGGACTTCCAGCAGGCATGCGTGAGCGTGTTTGATAGGAGTGAATGGAGACAAATGGTTTTTAATACTTGACGTGCTGTTGGAGTGTGAGCAAAGTAACATTTATGAAGGGATTCAGGGAAACCGGCAGGCCGGACTTGAGTCCTGGAGATGGGAAGTACAGTGCCTGCACTCTGAAGGAGGGGTGTTAATGTTGCAGTTTAAAAACTGTAGTGTAAAGCACCCTTCTGGCAAGACAGTGATGGAGTGAATGATGGTGAAAGTTTTTCTTTTTCGGGCCACCCTGCCTTGGTGGGAATCGGCCGGTGTGATAATAAATAAATAAAATATAATCATGGGCGAGCGCTAAACCAGTAGGATTATACAGCGCATGTGGGGGGATGGAAGGTATTCAGGCTCAATTCAGGGAACCGGAGCATAGATCCAATTCCCTAGATCAACAGCCCCTCACCAGCATCAAGGAACCTCCCTTGAGGGGATAATTCCAATAGACAACAAGTAAAATCACAGTTACACGTCCAGTGTAAAGATTAAAACCATTGTCAGAGGTCCAGTTGGAGACCAGTAAAACCAAGGCCACATTCTCTGCCTCTAGTTGTTTGTACATCATTGCTACAATTAATTCGATCACCCTTCCCTACCGTCATGCCTGTCTTTGTTGCCTTTGAATTCCCCTGCATTTAGATTCTCCAGTGCCACTAAATCCCACTCATTTTTAATCATTAGTACTGCCACAACTCTGTTTTTTTTTCTCAATGCTATGGGAAATCCTTTACAGAAAACTGTTCATTTTAACTTAAATAAGCTGTCCCCCCGCGATGACTATGTGGGTGCTTCTCGTATTCTCCCTAAATTTTCATCCTGTATTTGAAGTATCCTTATTTGTGTATTACACTGATCCTCTTATTTTTCATTGTTCCCTGTCTTGTCTTATTAGGGAGGAGAGTGGACCCCCGGTTAACGATATTTTTTCACTCCAGAAGTATGTTCAGGTGCCAGTACTGACCGAATTTGTTCCCATAAGGAATATTGTGAAGTAGATTAGTCCATTTCAGACCCCCAAACATACACGTACAAACGCACTTACATAAATACACTTACATAATTGGTCGCATTCGGAGGTGATCGTTATGCGGGGGTCCACTGTATTATTATAATTAAGCGCTAAACCTACAAGGGTCATACAGCGCTGTCGCATCAGGGAAGGGAGGTGTACTTAGGTGGGTAGTGTGGAAAATACTGTATATATTTTCCAGAAATACAGTAATTTATAGGTAAATAGATGCCCTATATTGTATTTTTAAAAGAAGTATGTTATTGAAAATGGGAAACCTGCAGCTGGGGGAGTCAGTCGCCATTTTGTTTGAATTGAATAACACGTTGTGAATAATGGGAAGAATTTTTCGTGCTCTAGAGGTTAAAATTGGGCTGACACCTCTCAAACAGGAGGCGAAATTGTTGGATGTGCATTCCTGCATAACTTGAGATATCAGGCGACTGGACAAGACAGCTCCAGGAACCTCAGATAAGTCTTATGTAGTAACCTGGCCAGTGTTATTTTCATAGATAGACAGTGAGGTTTTCTGAGTATGATACATATTAATCTCCAGTCAAAATGGTGAGTGATATTAAGATATTCTCCTGTTATGTAAATGTGTTTATATATAATCATTTTTTAATTTAATATAGTCCACAAAATTTATATATTTACCAGCATTCCTGGTGTATATATATTTCATTTATAATTAATAGGTCCTGAGCAACTTGTGGATATGACAGTGGTAGGTATCGAAGGGGGACATTTTTTGCGACCTAGGTGTCCCAAATTCCTACTTGTCTAACTGATAAATAATAATTATCTATGTTCATTTACTGTTATGTATATAATGATACATTCAGATAAATGCAATTTTCCACAGGTAGTGTGGAGTATTCCAGGGGATCATAGAAGCAGAGCTGTCTGAAAGTTATCTCTATTTTCCACTTTATTCATTTAGGAGCACACTAATCGCTGTGTAATTATCTCCCTCTCGTCTGATAAGATAAGATAAGATTTCGTTCGGATTTTTAACCCCGGAGGGTTAGCCACCCAGGATAACCCAAGAAAGTCAGTTCGTCATCGAGGACTGTCTAACTTATTTCCATTGGGGTCCTTAATCTTGTCCCCCAGGATGCGACCCACACCAGTCGACTAACACCCAGGTACCTATTTGCTGCTAGGTGAACAGGACAATAGGTGTAAGGAAACGTGTCGGAATTTCCACCCGCCGGGAATCGAACCCGGGCCCTCCGTGTGTGAAGCGGGAGCTTTAGCTCCCTCTCTCTTCTCTCCACCCCCACCTCAAGCACTATATCCTCACCGAGTTACAAATTTAAATGAAAACCAAGACGTTTATTTGTCAGTCCTAGACAATTTACCAAGTCACATTGTTAAGCCGACTTAATAATGATCCAGGACGAACCGGAACATCACCCAGTGTCTATTCCTAATAGGAAGCTTAGTGAAATGGTACGAAATGCACACCCCCACACACACGCTGAGAGGTCTCTCACTGTATTTATGCTGACAGTTTACTTTAATCCGTTCTAGGGATTAAAAATTCTTGACTGGCGATGAACAGGTTACATACAACCTCAATGGTCCTCGTTTAGTTAATAGGCCTTAAATCCAATTAACCCACCAACCGACTGTGAGATCAAAGTATTAGTTAATGGCTACTCGTAAATGTGTACAGGGTTTCCCATGAACACTGAAAGAACACTTAATATATGCTCAACTATCGAGTAAGAAGGTCATCTCTTCAGATCTTCACTATAACTAAGAAGTGCAAAGTTATAATCCTAGGAACTCGGACATAAGTTCAACGCTCACTTTTTATTCCACTGCAGAAACTACTATGGCGAACACAGAAGTAACTCCCATGGCATAGGAATTCCCATATTTCGCCTTGGACTTACATCTGTAAGTCAGTGGTGGTGAACTGACTTACTCTTTCCGCAGGCGCTTGAACCAATGCCTTATTAAGGCTCTCGAACCAAGGCCTTATTAAAGACAGGGGTGGCCAAATTGAAAGGCATTACGACACCTGCTTACAACCGAACAAGTGGATTCGATCTGAGTTACAGATAAAAAGGCACTGATATTAAGAACGGCATTATAACAGAAGGCAGTGATATTGTGTGAATGATGTGTTCGGGATTACAAAAGGGAGTAATGGACGTGGTAGTGGAGTGTGTGTCTGAATGATGTGTCAGGCATTTAAGAAGAGGTAATGGAGGCGGCGGCAGTGGAGGTTGAGAGTGTGAGTGATGGATCAGTAAACATGTAACTTAAAAGCTGGAGGTGTTAATGTGAGTATTAGCGGGTGAGACGTGATCTCACCAGCCTCCCAGAGATTACTGATACCACCACTACCCACTTGATTCCTTTATCATCACTACCATCCAAGAGTAAAGTGAGAGGAATTATAAACACTTCCTGATGCACGGCAATTAGATTTTATCGCCGAAGGGTCTAGTTTACTGTCCACTCTTCCCTTCCTGTGAACGGTAGAACAGTAAATGCTCTAATGTCAGTGTGGTTAGTATGTGTAGTTCTGGAGACAGCATGGTTGTCGACACTACTTGTTACATATATGAACATTGTTGTCTACACCACTTGCTACAAACGTGACATCGTTACACAAATAACCCGCACATAAAAGAGAGAAGCTTACGACGACGTTTCGGTCCGACTTGGACCATTGACATCGTTACACATATAACCCGCACATAAAAGAGAGCAGCTTACGACGACGTTTCGGTCCGACTTGGACCACTGACAAAGTCGTTGTCTACACTACCTGCTACACACATAAGAACATAAGAACGAAGGAACACTGCAGAAGGCCTACTGGCCCATGCGAGGCAGGTCCAAGTCTCCTACCGGCTTAAGCCAATGCACCCAACCTAGTCAGGTCAGGTCACATTGACTTAAGGGAGGAACACGGCAACCGACCTGTTAGCACAAGCTATCAGGTCTAACTCACACCCACCCACATCTACTCATGTATTTATCCAACCTATTTTTAAAGCTACACAACGTTCTGGCCTCTATAACGGTACTTGGGAGTTTGTTCCACTCATCCACAACTCTATTACCAAACCAGTACTTTCCTATATCCTTCCTGAATCTGAATTTTTCCAACTTAAAACCATTGCTGCGAGTCCTATCTAGGCTAGATATTTTCAGCACACTATTTACATCCCCTTTATTTATTCCTGTCTTCCATTTATACACCTCAATCATATCCCCCCTAATTCTACGTCTTTCTAGAGAGTGCAGTTTCAGGGCCCTTAGTCTATCCTCATAGGGAAGGTTTCTGATACATGGGATCATCTTTGTCATCCTCCTTTGTACATTTTCCAGAGAATTTATATCCATTCTGTAATACGGTGACCAAAACTGTGCAGCATAATCTAAATGAGGCCTAACCAAGGATGTATAGAGTTGAAGAACAACCTGAGGACTCCTATTATTTATGCTTCTTGATATGAAGCCAAGGATTCTATTAGCTTTATTGCGAACACTTATGCACTGTTGTCTTGGTTTCAGATTACTGCTAACCAGAACTCCTAAATCTTTTTCGCAATCCGTAATATTAATATCTACATTATTTAGTTTATATGTGGCATGGTTATTGTCCTGTCCAACATTTAGAACTTTGCATTTGTCTATATTAAACTGCATCTGCCACTTCTCCGACCACTGCATCAGTCTATTCAAATCTTCCTGGAGTGCTCGAATGTCCTCGTCAGAATGAATTCGACGGCCTATTTTGGTGTCATCGGCAAACTTGCCGATGTCGCTCTTTATGCCCTCATCTATGTCGTTTATGTAGATTGTGAACAGCAGGGGGCCCAACACTGACCCCTGTGGAACACCGCTCGTGACGCTTCCCCACTCTGATTTCTCCCCATTTATGCAAACTCTCTGCTGCCTATTTGTCAACCATGCCTCTATCCAGGAAAAAATTTCTCCTCCTATTCCATGTGCTTTAATTTTCCTCAATAGTCTCTGATGTGGGACCCTGTCAAAAGCCTTACTGAAGTCCATATACACAATATCATATTCATTACCACGATCTACCTCCTCAAATACCTTAGTGAAAAAAGTTAATAAATTCGTAAGGCAGGAACGCCCCTTTGTAAAACCATGCTGAGATTCGTTGATTAATTTATGCTTTTCAAGATGGCTACGAACTGCCTCGGCAATTATTGATTCCATAAATTTTCCCACTATGGAGGTTAGGCTTATTGGTCTATAGTTCGAAGCTAAGGACCTGTCACCTGTTTTGAAAATAGGTATCACATTTGCCATTTTCCACTTATCTGGCACCATGCCAGTTTGTAATGATATGTTGAAAAGATTAGCCAAAGGTGTGCTAAGCTCCTCTTTACATTCCTTTAGAACCCTTGCATACAGTTCATCAGGGCCTGGGGATTTGTTAGGTTTTAATTTATCTATTTGCCTAAGGACGTTGTTTACAGTACGTGCTTTAATCGTGTACACAAGTGTCTACACTCCTTACTCGTGAACACACCTGTCTACGCTACTTGAAACGTACGTGAACATCGTTGTCTACACTTGCTACACAAGTGAACATCGTTGTTTACACCATTATCTTACTCGTATCTACTTGCTACACCTGGACTACTATTCTCAGGAGCCACAGAACAGTTTAGTAACTACACAACTTGGGTTATACTTATAAGAACATAAGAAAAAACACTACAGCAGGCCTACAGACCCATAACTATGCAGGGCCTTACCAAATCCAAACTAACCAAGTACCTGGCGCCAGCATGGAGCCCTCAACTGATCAAGCATGTGAAGAAAATTGAATAAGATTCAAAGGTTCACCACGAGGTTGATAACAGAATCGAAGATGAATGGATTACGAGGCGAGAACCGGTGTGAATATGATTATGTCAAAATGCTCAGGTGAGTAGATGAGTGTATCGAGACAGACTGTCAGAGAGGGAACCGGGAAACGTACATCGAGTAACATGGTCAGTAGATTGCAAGAAGTTACTCTTATACTTAAGGTTAGACTACAAGTATCTCGGACAGTACGGGTTGTATAGTACGTAGAGAAAGGACCATATACTGGAGCACTACAGCTTGAGTGTCCAAACATCCAACCTTTCAGAGACACCGCCATGTAAACCCTACAGGATAAGGCAAAATACTTCATTGTTAATGGTAAGATATCTGAAATCTCGAGACTATCCACATTTGCCTTCGACTAGATGAATGAATTGTGATTGAAGAGGTTGAAATCCAATAATGACATGTTTTTGTGACAATAGGATGCTTAAATATTTTAGAGATTATATTTCTGCATTGCACTGTACACATTAACTAAAAGAAGAAACAGTATATTTTTTGTGATGTAATTATACCCAGTGGGATCTAGTAAAGATCTACGGTGGCCTCTGTAATCTTTTTTTTTTTTTTTGCGCTACTGTTCACAGTGAGCATGGGGTGCACAATAAACCAGTCGCTGAGGTAGCTCACCCAACTAACGCTGCGAAGTGACAGGTGTAGGAAGGGAAACACCATGCCCGAGTTAACCTGTCCTAAATCCTGAGTTGACTTTTTACATATTGTTTTCGGCAAATTTCTTGATTTATGTTATTTAGGTCAGGGTAGACTATCATCTATTACCAAAAATTAACTAATTATAACGTAACGTCAATAAATGCTACATGGAAGGAGTGAAGCTTTTTTAACCACAGCTTCTTCAGTCGAAGAAGCCGTGGCTAAACTGGAAGATCATAAAGTACAAGAGGGCAGAGGTATGGATACGTGTGTGGGAAACAACGGGTTACAGAACCTACAGTACTAGGGTCGGAGAATGAGAAAATTACCAAGATATGCTAGGAAAAATATTCGGTAAACAGAATAGCTCACAAAACAGACGTTGGTTAAAACAAGGAAACTTGTCTACAAACACAGAAAGGCATCAAGGCAAAAATCTTGCCGAGTATCTACTATACTCGGTCGAAGCGCAACAAACTGACTAGACAAACTAAAACTAAGTGGAGGAAACAGATATTGCAATCTGGTTCAATCTGAAAAACAGGAATATGCTGCTGAATGCCGTATACAGGGATATGAATTACTCCACACTAAAAAAATCAACAAAAAAATCGGGATGAATTGCTAAGTATGTTAGGAAAAAATTAAATTGTTACATCAGAAACAATATAAATTTAGGAGGAGGGAACAGGCACATAGTCTGGCCGCAGTTTGTCAGAGAACATAGAAGGCTATCTTGGGTATGATCTACGGACTCCCAAATCTAGATATGAATGACGACGGTAAACTTCTGTTACGAAATTGCTAAGGCATCTTAGATATGAATTGTATCTTTAATTAATGGGAGATTTTAACTTTAGTCAAACTGACTAGGGCAATTTAACATGAAATCTAGAGTCTAGCGAATTTTTAGAAATAGTCTTGGACTGATTTTTAAAACAGTTTGTCAGAACAAGCTAGAGGAAATACCTGCTTTGACTCTGATGACAGCTATATTGAAGCTGAACATTAAAATGGTATAAAATACCGACAGATTGTTAGGTAAGACACATATGCAACAGTTAGGTATCTTTATTTCGAAACGTTTCGCCTACACAGTAGGCTTCTTCAGTCGAGTACAGAAAAGTTGATAGAAGCAGAAGAGACTTGAAATAAAGATACCTAACTGTTGCATATGTGTCTTACCTAACAATCTGTCGGTATTTTATACCATTTTAATGTTCAATCTGTCAGACACTGCAACACAAGGGTATCTTGGTACAGACCTGAAATCAACTTCGACTACCTCTACTAGTGAGAACGACTGGATTTGAGAGGGACCTGACCTCCCAACATCTGCGTTCTACTAGTGCCCTACGTCTCACCTCCTGGCGCTATATAAGGCTCCATCCTGTCACTTCAACTCCATATTGTTTCAGACTATAGAACAATGCTCTTCTCCAGACTGAGGGACTGACCACCTCAAAACTTTAAGGGTGATGGACTGATTACATCGTCTTCAAGTCTCTTCTGCTTCTATCAACTTTTCTGTACTCGACTGAAGAAGCCTACTGTGTAGGCGAAACGTTTCGAAATAAAGATACCTAACTGTTGCATATGTGTCTTACCTATATTGAAGCTAAAGAAGAGCTTGGAGAAAGCAATCATAAATCAGTTTAAAGTATCTCATGGAATTACCTAAACACTGTAGTGTTCTTTTCTCGAAATAATGGAGGGATTTAGATGCCCTCGTATGTTGTAAGAGTAGATTAGCCGTTTTTTTTTAAAGATCTTTTCACTTCTATGTATTTTGTTGTAACTGTTAATTTTTTTATGATGTTTTAAAAGTTCAAACAGTCATTATTCCTACTTACGAGCGATTATGAACTAACGGGAAACACACTGTCCTACGCCTAGAACTACTTGGAGGGTACTCCGGGAATCAACGCCCCCGTGGCCAGGTCCATGACCAGGCCTTCAAGTGGATCAGGGCCTGATCAACGAGGCTGTTACTGTTGGCCGCACTCAGTCCAACATACGAACCACACCCCGGCTGATCCGGCACAGACTTTAGGTACCTGTCCAGTTCCCTCTTGAAGACAACCAGGGGTCTATTAGTAATTCGCTTCATGGCTGGTGGGAGACTGCTGAACAGTCTTGGGCCCTGGACACTTACTGCGTTTTCTCTTAGTGTACCAGTGGCGCCCCTACTTTCCACTGAGAGTATGTTGCACCGCCTGCCAAGTCTTTTGCTTTCGTATGGAGTGATTTCTGTGTGCATATTAGGGACCTGTCCCTCCAGAATCTTCTAGGTATAGATTATGATATATCTCTCTCGCCTGCGCTCCAGTGAGTACAAGTCAGGTGCTTCCAGGCGTTCCCAGTAGCTAAGGTGTTTGATGGAACTTATACGTGCAGTAAAGGTTCTCTGTACATTCTCAAGATCTGCAATTTCATCTGCCTTGAATGGGGATGTTAATGCACAGCAGTATTCCAGCCTATAGAGAACAAGTGATTTAAACAGGATCATCATTGGCTTAGCATCTCTTGTCATGAATGTTCCCATTATCCATCCTATCAGTTTCCTCGCAGATGTGATAGTGACACTGTTATGGTCCTTGAAGGTGAGGTCTTCGGACATTACTACACCCAGATCCTTCACATTACTTTTCCGCTCTATTGTGTGATTAGAATTTGTAGTATACTCAGTCCTAGCTATTATTTCCTCCAGTTTTCCATAACGGAGTAGTTGGAATTTGTCTTCATTGAACATCATATTGTTCTCTGTTGTCAACTGGAAAACTTGGTTTATATCTTCTTGGAGCTTTGCCGTGTCCTCAATGGATGACACTCTCATGCAGATCCTAGTATCGTCTGCAAAGCATGATACAGTGCTATGGTTTACATTTCTGTCTATGATATGAGAATGAGGAACAGGATAGGGACGAGTACTGTGCCTTGTGGGGCAGAGCTTTTCACAATGGCAGCTACCGATTTAACTCTGTTTACCACTACTCTTTGTGTTTGATTGCTTAGAAAGTTGAAGATCCATCTGCCTACTTTGCCAGTTATCTCTTTAGCACGCATTTTGTGTGCTATTACACCATGATCTAACTTGTCAAAGGCTTTTGCAAAATACGTGTATACTACATCTGCATTCTGTTTTTCAGTGCAACTAAGACCATATCATAGTGGTCCAGTAGTTGCGAGAGGCAGGAGCGACCTGCTCTGAAACCATGTTGCCCTGGATTGTGCAATTTTTGGGAGTCCAAGTGGTCTGCAATCCTGCTTCTTAGAACTCTTTCAAAGATTTTTATGATATGGGACGTTAAAGCTATTGGTCTATAGTTCTTAGCTACTGCTTTGCTGCCACCTTTATGGAGTGGGGCTATATCCGTTGTTTTTAGTGACTAGAATCTCACCTGTGTCTAAGCTTCTTCTCCATAACATACTTTGCGTCTAAACTTCTCACTGCTCTTGAGAAGGAGTTAGGATTTTCTGATTGGTTACTTGAGAATGGCGAGGAGTTCCTTCATCTACTTAACCTTACATAACACAGCTCCTGCACGATGGCTGGCTTCAGGACAATTACAAAGTCACCAAAAAATAAGACTATTAATAAATACAAGAATGCTATTTAATAGTGCCAATAAAGTCAAGGTCCCAAATTTTCGAGCTGCCTACTGAGTAGCGTAGACTAAGGTAACCTGACGAGGGATTATGATGAGGGAGGCCAGATAGACAGTGGCGATGGATACCTGAATGTTAATTCTGGCTGTCAACGTCCCCGTGCCTCGATCCCAGAGAAGGCCTCCTGTATTCCTAATACAGAAATATAATCAAATATAAAAGACCCCTAGAGATGGTCAATTTAAAAAGGACATTTACAGGTGAATCAATGGAGGAGAATGTCACCTTACTAACCAATATATTCAGTTTTAGAGAGAGGTCAATGAAGGAATAGGGAAAGCCAAAAAAGAATATGAAATCTGGGTTGCGAAGGAATCAAAGATAAACCTAAAGGATTTCTTTCAGGTATATTATGGACAAAAGCTAGGCCTACTCGAGTGTGGCTCAGGTCTGCTTACTGTTAGTGACAAAGAAATGTGTACCATTTTTAATGCTCATTTTGCAATCATTATACATGCAAGTCAGGACGAGAACAAATTATGGTAGAGTAAATTCACTGATGACAGGGTATGAACCTCTTTTTTTTCAACCTTTGATATACCTTTGATGGTTTCTAGAGTTTTCCTACTCCCACAGCCTAGCCCGAGGCCAGATTTTGTCTGGTCAACCAGGCTGTTGCTGCTAGTGGTCTTCTGGTCCACATATCTATCACAGCCTGGTTGATCTGACACTAGGCAGAGGTATTTGTACACTGTTCCTACAGTGTTTCTGTTGTCTTCTGATAGGATGTTAAAGAGTACGGGCCCACGGATGTTAATACAATATTATCTTATTGTGCCCATGCGGCCTGCAAAGAGTATGTTACACTTTATTTGGCATATGTACACACTCCCACATAGGCTGCCTCCCAACCAGCGAACCGGGTGTTAAGGGTTTAACGATCTTTTGGAGCCCCATCGTTAAATCAGTACCTGGGTTCATTAACCAATCATAGACGAGCCTACCAAGTGCTGAGACGATGTGGTGTCACTCGTGGTCAACATTTGCCAGACTCGCCTCTAGCTGGTTGAAGCATGGTTCTCTCTCTCTCTCTCTCTCTCTCTCTCTCTCTCTCTCTCTCTCTCTCTCTCTCTCTCTCTCTCTCTCTCTCTCTCTCTCTCTCTCAGGCTGCTGTCTTTGCCTCTATCACCGTGTGGTACACTTATACTCCATTCTTGTACATAGTGTACATAATATAATTGGTGAGGAAAAATGCAAGTTAAATACTACTGCTGTGCTTATTTTCGCTCCAAACCCATTACGACCAGGTCAACAGGCCAATCACTACCCATATTATGAAGGAGCCTGAGCGGAGATCTGCGATTAACAGCTCCTGTAGGGGGAGATACCTCAGTTTGGTTTAGCTCTGTACGAATGTCACGAAACTGCGCAGCAGTAAAAGTTCGTTGATGCTCAATACCAATAGAACAAGCAATTCACCAACAACGCTGTAGAGAAAGTTTGGGCAGATTTAGTAGAGTGAATTCAGACACTAATCGCCTGACTCGTGTAGGTGGCACTAACCCCAACTTAACACGCTGTTTGTAATACACGCAACAAGCAGCAATGCACAGTACGACTGCGGGATACATACACACACAATAGCAAAGCTGACACACAATAGCGAAGGCGACTGCAAGGGTGACACACACAATAACGGAAGCGATGGCAAAGCTGACACGCAATGCCGAGCGATAGCAAGGCTATCTAAACGATACTAAGACTTGCTCCAGCTCCCGGACAGGGCTTCCCTGCTCTTCATCGTGTTGATTTTATATTTTCTCTCATATCTCTCGCTCCCTGTTATGGCGGTGTGCAAATTTGGGACTGTAACCACTCAAACATGGCACGATGCCAACACCTCTGCTCTAACCCTGTAAAATGTCATTGATCAGGGCTACCTGGAGGTTATCTCGAGGCGATTTCCGGGGTCACCACCCCCGCGGCCCGGTTCCAAACAAGCCATCCGGTTACTAACCTAATCAACTAGGATGTTGGTGCAAGCTGCACACAGCCCAACTTAAGCACCACATTCCAGAAACTATCACACAAAATAGTTTAATTATTTTTTAATGATAACCATATAAAATATGCTAATGTGATATCCAGGTTCAGAACGTGATAAAGACATCCACATATAAGAACCACAACCTGTCTTTGTAATACTCACTTGTGCTTTATAGTAATCTGTTTACATTAATGTTTTATCACTGATTTCATCATTGCTTAGTTAATCTTAAGTTAATTTTAAGCCAGCCCGTAATGCTATGCATAGTATAAGTGGCTTTGGCATACTGCTCTTATCTGTATTTTTTTGTACCTCTGTATGTGTGCTCAAATTGGAAATAAATAAAAAAAAATAATTATTTATTTAGCAAAATTGGACACATGGGCAATGTGCTGCTGCCCTATTCATCAGACACCGCACTAAGTACGCAGCATCGGGCATCCCTGGTGGAGGGGCAAGTGTCTGAGGTGGACAAGTGTCTGAGCAAGTAAGAACATGGCAACACTGTGAAGACCAGTAACATTTATTTACTCGGTGACCTGCCAGCAATCACCCAACCCCTTTTGACGCAGGAGAAGCAGCTGTAGCTCATGCCTGCCACACCCTCAACAGTAAGATCAAACTAATTAACACATCCGCCACTGAGATTGCGCTGTGAAGATTTTCAGTGGAAACGGAGGAAGATTTTCAGTGGAAACGGAGATTACACAGCTGAGCAGAGAAATAATAAACATTGTTGGGGAGGCGGAGACACTTTTAAGACAGGAGAGCAGAGAGAAATCAGGGTGTGGAGGGATGAGGTCTCTCCAGGGCTATAAATTATGGTGCTCGATTGGAGAAATACGCGTGGTAGAAAGGAGCGAGTACTAAGCAATAAGATTTCCCTCTCTATAACTCACCTTGTCATACCTTATCCTTTTTTAATTTGTAATATTCAAAGTACGAGCATTAAGTAACCCATTTTAGTCATTGTAATATTTCCCTTTGTGTATTTGCTCTTTTTATTTTAGTAAATGCCAAGGTCTCTGTCTGGTTTATAATCCCTCCTCCTGGCATATGCCCAATATGATATTACTGTGTATATAGACACTTGTACCAATCATACTCATTAGTGGGTAAATGGTAATTTACGGAAGTGTCAAGAGATTTGCCCATTTTCCCTGGGTAAGAAAATTAAGTACTTCTTAAGTGGTGGTGAACTAAATGTAATCTGTTAGTTTGGAACCAACCAGTCTATTACTTAAAAAGAGGGGGCTAACATTTACTAAGGGATTAAGAGGCTTGCCCACAACATTTAGCAAATAATGGTGGTGCCTAAATGTAGGGAAAGCCTTCAAACCCCTCTCCACTCCCTCATTATAACAATATCTCTGGAGGACATTTTGAGTCAATGCAGTAACTATCAACCATGTGCAACTTTTTGGCATTCCAAATATGATAACAGTGCTTGCTAAATATTCTAAATGTAGTTCAACAGGTATAGTGAATGGTGGGAAAAATCATCATGGGAACCAGAAGGGTGGGGTTGGCTCCGCCTCCACATAATGACATTCTGCAGTGATGGGGGAGCAATGTTTACACAAGGGTTGCATCGCCTCGGTCCCCGCGGAGATACAAAACGATGCATAACCACCACCAGCTTAATGCGTTACTCTGTACACTTTATTACTTCCCTCTACCTTTAACCATCTGGTTCACACTACATAACTGCATACACCAATGTGATAATGGGATATAATGTGTTGTTGAAGCTAAACCATGGTATTATCTATGGCCTTCAAGGTGAGTCAAGTGAAGTTCGATGACAATTGTGTAATTGTGTCATCGAACTTCGCTTGCAAAGGATCGATTCGTATATTCCTTCCCTTGCCTCTTAACTCTTATCGACCGATTTCGCCTATTTCTGGCCTTCTAGACCCGAATTCTTCCTATCACATTAAGACTGAAAAAGTACTTCTAGCGTCTCATGACTCATCGTCTTTAGTTGCCATCCATGTCCACTGGCTCCTGCTCCTCACGTTTCAAACAGCCTTTCCTTGTTACACTATCTAATCCCCTGGGTATTTTGTATGTCATTATCATGTCATCACTCGGTCCCCATCTCTAGTGTTGCCAGTCTGAGTTCCTTAGGTGGCTCCACGTACTCCATTACCTCAGTTCAGGCACCAAACTCATTTCGCTACAAAATCCTGGGATCTTCTCTAGTTTCTTTATAGGAGTGATCAGGTGCAGGATCCATGTTGTGCCAAACATGCGCTGTGCATGTCCTAACTGAATCTCTGGTTACCTAGTCTGCCATATGCCGTTTAAGTTATACAATTTAACCGAAATACGACCTCTGGTTGTATTTCTTCAATGCCTTGATTAATTTGCAAAACCAAACCCTAAGGTTTGGCCCCGGACAAGGCCACGGGGGCGATAATCTTCGGAACCCTCAACATGCAGACAAGTAGACAGACGTTGCCTGTATTTTGACTTACTTTTAAAGCCTATGTGAGTGCTCGTGCTAGTGGTGTTTTAAATTTTATAAACAGTGAGTTCCGTGAATCAGGCCCAGGCCTCTGACTCCGGGCCGTCTTCATCAAGGAACTGGTTAAGTTCCTCAAGCTAGTTCCTGATCAGCCGGGTTGTGGTGCACATGTTGGACTACTTGCGGCCTATACCAACAGCCTGGTCGCTGAGGCCAGCAACCAGGATGCCTAGTCTGGAACAGGGTAACTGGGCCGGTGACCCCCGGAATCGTCATAATGTAAACATAAGTTAATAAGGTGCTGCATGTTGGTGCATAGTTTCTAAGATGAGTGATTTTACTTACCTTAACGAGATAGCCTTATATGATAATGAGTGATTTTTTCTTAAATTAACGAAGTAACCTTACAAGATAATGCGTGAATTTACTCACCTTGACGAGGTTGACGACAGCCTTGGAAACAGCCATAACAGGCTTCTCCAGGTCAGGCATAGCGTTGCCATCCTCTGCTTCCTCGTGCAGGATCACCAGACGCGACACCTGAAAAGCAACAAGGTAATACGTTAACAAGGTATTCAGTAACACTCACATGAAACACTTACAACCCTCCACCCCCATTTCCTCCCACACACACCGGGCCAGGAGCTATGACCCTTGCAACCACAATTAGGTGGGTACACACACGCTCACACCCACACACACACACGCTCGCTCGCTCACACACACACACACACACACACACACACACACACACACACACACACACACACACACACACACACACACACGCTCGCTCACACACACGCACGCACACATACACACACGTACACACACACAAACACGCGCACACACACGTACACACACACACACACACAAAACACACACACACACACACATGCATGCACATACAACAGGCCTAGTGTCTAATCGACATGTGCCTAGGACCAAATGGTAACTAACACACACACACACACACACACACACACACACACACACACACACACACACACACACACACACACACACACACACACACACACACACACAGTACCACTTTTGCCTGTGTTGGTAATTATTACCAGCACATGATACTGCATAACATGTGACGATTTGACAATTTAAAGGTTAACTCTGTAAAATCACTCTCCCTGATGAAGGTGAATGTTAAAGCAGCATTGACTGCTGTTTCCAGTTGTGTTTATGCAGTTTGTGCGAGAACTAACATTATATTCGCATACACGAATACTATTGTATCCAGCTATATGCTATGGCCAAATTTGACAGTTCACATTTTTTTAAAAGCCTGAGTAGCGAGGCTGAAAATTCTCGTCTCAGTCCCCACCCACGCCATAATTTATAAATGAGCAATAGACACTTTACCGCACGGTGGCCGTATCCACTCAGCCGCAATTACCTTGAGTTTGAGATAGCAAAAATCGCTTCAAACTCTTCCACATCGACTTCGCAGCTCTGTGGCAGAGCGTTCGGCTCAACCTAAAAAAACAGGGCTTAATCCCGGGCAGATGTAAAGGTAAGTCAGACTAAGTCTCCTGACACCTACCGCCCAAGTTCACCTAGCAGTAAATAGACATCTAGGAGTTTGTCGACGGCTGAGGGGTCACATCCTAGGAAAAGACCTAAAGATCAAAACGGAAGCCACACTGTTTGGCTTTCTTGGGTTATTCTGTGCTAACCGTCCGGGAATAGGAATCCGAATGAAGTCTTTTTCATCATCGACGGACACAGAAATCTTTCCTCAAATATTCGACTACTAGAGATACAAGCTGCATGACACTATTATCTCTCAGAGTGGCGTCCGTCGAAGACACAGCAAATATTCAAGCGGATATAAATCAAGGATTACAATGTTATTGCTATCGCAAGGAAAATGACATGCTGGATAACTAGAAGTGCTGAGTCCATGATGATACTCTCTCCAGGCGAAACTGCTGAACTTGGAAGCATCTGAACTACAGGGAACCCTCTAATTTCTTCAACTATATTCCTTGGAACATAGACGAGAAAGGTACATCACAATTTACTCCTAAAAAAATCTCAGAGAGACTCGTCCCAAACCTGAACACTGCAGTAACTCCGTATGACAAAAGACTTCGCAAATGGTACAAAATGACTCCAATAAAAAGCAGCGACGCGAAGAGTACGCTAAGAGAGATCTCGGCGAGTGTCAGAGTTCCCCGACTCTTCAACACCCTCCCTCTGAGCATATGGAAAAATTACCAGCTAACCTCTGACAGGCTGTGGTTCGTACGATGGACTGCGTGCGGCCAGCAGTAACAGCCTGGTTGATCAAGCCTTGATCCATCAGGAGGCCTGGTCTGGGACCAAGCTCTGGGGATGTATACCTCCGGAAACATCTTCCAGGTACGACAAGTAGACGACGACGACGACGAAGCAGCATGAGCAGGAGCAGCGGACGATGACACAGCAGCAGTAGCAGCGGACGATGACACAGCAGCAGTAGCAGCGGACGATGACACAGCAGCAGTAGCAGCGGACGATGACCCAGCAGCAGTAGCAGCGGACGATGACACAGCAGCAGTGGACGATGACACAGCAGCAGTGGACGATGACACAGCAGCAGTAGCAGTAGCGGACGATGACACAGCAGCAGTAGCAGTAGCGGACGATGACACAGCAGCAGTAGCAACAGCGGACGATGACACAGCAGCAGTAGCAGCGGACGATGACACAGCAGCAGTAGCAGTAGCAGACGATGACACAGCAGCAGTAGCAGCGGACGATGACACAGTAGCAGTAGCGGACGATGACACAGCAGCAGTAGCAGTAGCGGACGATGACACAGCAGCAGTAGCAGTGGACGATGACACAGCAGCAGTAGCGGACGATGACACAGCAGCAGTAGCAGTAGCGGACGATGACACAGTAGCAGTAGCGGACGATGACACAGCAGCAGTAGCAGTGGACGATGACACAGCAGCAGTAGCAGTAGCGGACAATGACACAGCAGCAGTAGCAGTAGCGGACGATGACACAGCAGCAGTAGCAGTAGCGGACGATGACACAGCAGCAGTAGCAGCGGACGATGACACAGCAGCAGTAGCAGCGGACGATGACACAGCAGCATTAGCAGTAGCAGACGATGACACAGCAGCAGTAGCAGTGGACGATGACACAGCAGCAGTAGCAGCGGACGATGACACAGCAGTAGTAGCAGTAGCGGACGATGACATAGCAGCAGTAGCAGTAGCGGACGATGACACAGCAGCAGTAGCAGCGGACGATGGCACAGCAGCAGTAGCAGCAGACGATGACACAGCAGCAGTAGCGGACGATGACACAGCAGCAGTAGCAGCGGACGATGACACAGCAGCAGTAGCAGTAGCGGACGATGACACAGCAGCAGTAGCAGTAGCGGACGATGACACAGCAGCAGTAACAGTGGACGATGACACAGCAGCAGTAGCAGTAGCGGACGATGACACAGCAGCAGTAGCAGCGGACGATGGCACAGCAGCAGTAGCAGCGGACGATGATACAGCAGCACTACAGCAGCAGTAGCAGTGGACGATGACACAGCAGCAGTAGCGGACGATGACACAGCAGCAGTAGCAGCGGACGATGGCACAGCAGCAGTAGCAGCGGACGATGGCACAGCAGCAGTAGCAGCGGACGATGACACAGCAGCAGCAGCAGCCGCCGCCGCCTCCCTCTGCGGTTGTTACTGCTCAGAGTACATTATTGACAAAAGAAGGGAAAGATCTAAAGGATCAAAATCAACCCTGAAAAATTATGTCAAATTCTTGGACAATTTCATGAAGATGTTAGGCCATACTTTTTCTTGATCACGGGGTAAGGAAGCAAGTTGAAGGGTTGAAGAGCGCTTTGACTTATGATTTCGGTGGAGACAGGAGAATGGTAGGGGAGGTGGGGGTAAGAGGAAGTAATAACTCTTGCGACATACTCCCGGACCAGCATATAAAGTGAAGGGAGTCTATCTGGAGGGCATTCCGGGGATCAACGCCCCCGCGGCCCGGTCCACGACCAGGCCTCCTGGTGGATCAGGACCTGATCAACAAGGCTGTTACTGCTGGCCTCACCCAGTCCAACGTACGAACTACAGCCCGGCTGATCTGGCACTGACTAAGTATCTGTCCAGCTCCCTCTTGAAGACAACCAGGGGTCTATTAGTAATTCGCTTTATGGCTGGTGGGAGGCTGTTGAACAGTCTTGGGCTCTGAACACTTATTGCATTTTCTCTTACTGTACCAGTGGAGCCCCTACTTTTCACTGGGGGTATGTTGCATCGCCTGTCAAGTCTTTTGCTTTCGTAGGGAGTGACTATCGTGTGCAGATTAGGGACCAGTCCCTCCAGAATCTTCCGGGTGTAGATTATGATACAACTCTCTCTCCTGCGTTCCAGCGAGAACAAGTCAAATGCTTCCAGGCGTTCCCAGTAGTTAAGGTGTTTGATGGGAGCAAGCAAGTTACACAGCGAGGCAGCAGTACAAAAATATGGAGGTAGCGAGTCCTAGGACCTAAGTCAAATAAACAAGACGAGACCAAACACATGACTTACTGCGGTGACACGCTACCCACGCACTCAATGCCACCCATCCATACACCTGGCACCACCCACGCACCCGGCGCCACCCACGCACCCAGCACCAACCACGCACCCGGTACCACCCACGCACCCGGCACCAACCACGCACCCGGTACCACCGACGCACCCGGCGCCACTCACGCACCCAGTGCCACCTATGCACCCGGCGCCACCCACGCACCCAGCACCACCCACGCACCAAGCACCACCCACTCAACCGGCGCCACCCAACGTACCCAGTGCCACCTACGCACCTGGCGCCACCCACGCACCCGGTGCCACCCACGCACCCGGCGCCACCCACTCCTAGACACTTTATGAGAACCAGCAGAGGGAGAGCGGGTGTAGTTTTTAAATTAAAACTGCATACATCAGCAGTGCGCTGCTGCCCTATTATGTGTGAAAGTTACAAGCAGGAGGGTGAGAGAATGGCGGGGACAGGAAACAACGAGAGGAAAGGAGGAAAAGAAAATGGGAAAGGAAAGGGTGAGAGAAGAGGGAGAAAACATTGGAGAAGAGGTAAGGAGAGGGGGGGAAATAATAAAGGAGGAAAGGAGAGAAGAGAGGGGGAAAAAGAGGAGAGAGAAAGACACGAGAGGGAAAAAGAGTACCTACCTGGAGTCTACCTGAAGGGTATTCCGGGGATCAACGCCCCCGCGGCCCGGTCCACGACCAGGCCTCCTGGTGAATCAGGGCCTGATAAACGAGGCTGCTACTGCTGGCCGCACGCAATCCAACGTACGAACCACAGCCCGCCTGATCTGGCACTGACTTTAGGTATCTGTCCAGCTCCCTCTTGAAGACAACCAGGGGTCTCCTGGTAATGCCCCTTATTGCTGGTGGGAGGATGTTGAACAGTCTTGGGCCCTGGACACTTATTGCGTTTTCTCTCAGTGTACCAGTGGCGCCCCTACTTTTCACTGGGGGTATGTTGCACCGCCTGCCAAGTCTTTTGCTTTCGTATGGAGTGATTTCTGTGTGCATATTAATGACCAGTCCCTCCAGAATCTTCCAGGTATAGATTATGATACATTTCTCTCGCCTGCGCTCCAGTGAGTACAAGTCAGGTGCTTCCAGGCGTTCCCAGTAGTTAAGGTGTTTGATGGAACTTATACGTGCAGTAAAGGTTCTCTGTACATTCTCAAGCTATGCAATTTCACCTGCCTAGAATGGGGATATTAATGTACAGCAGCATTCCAGCCTAGAGAGAACAAATGATTTACAAAGGATCATCAATGGCTTAACATCTCTTGTCTTAAATGTTCTCATTATCCATCCTATCAGTTTCCTCGCAGATGTGATAGTGACACTGTTGTGGTCATTGAAGGTGAGGTCTTCGGACATTACCACACCCAGATCCTTCACATTACTTTTCCGCTCTATTGTCTGATTAGAGTTTGTGGTATACTCAGTCCTAGTTATTATTTCCTCCAGTTTTCCATAACGGAGTAGTTGGAATTTGTCTTCACTGAACATCATATTGTTCTCTGTTGTCAATTGGAAAACTTGGTTTATATCTTCTTGGAGCTTTGCCGTGTCCTCAATGGATGACACTCTCATGTAGATCCTACTATCGTCTGCAAAGGATGATACAGTGCTATGGTTTACATCTCTGTCTATGTCTGATATAAGAATGAGGAACAGGATAGGCGCGAGTATTGTGCCTTGTGGGACAGAGCTTTTCACAATGGCACCATCCGATTTAATTCTGTTAACCACTACTCTGTTCGATTGGTTAGAAAGTTGAAGATCCATCTGCTTACTTTGCCAGTTATCTCTTTAGCACACATTTTGTGTGCTATTACACCATGGTCGTACTTGTCAAAGGCTTTTGCAAAATATGTGTATACTACATCTGCATTCTGTTTGTTTTCCAGTGCATCTAAGACCATATCATAGTGGTCCAGTAGTTGCGAGAGGCAGGAGCGACCTGCTCTGAAACCATGTTACCCTGGATTGTGCAATGTTTGGGAGTCCAAGTGGTCTGCAATCCTGCTTCTTAGAACTCTTAAAAAGATTTTTATGATATGGGACGTTAAAGCTATTGGTCTATAGTTCTTAGCTACTGCTTTGCTGCCACCTTTATGGAGTGGGACTATATCCATTGTTTTTAATGACTGTGGAATCTCGCATCTGTCTAAGCTCCTCCTCCATAGTATACTTAGGGCCCTTGAGAGGGGTTTCTTGCAGTTCTTAATGAACACCGAGTTCCACGAGTCTGGGCCTGGGGGCTGAGTGCATGCGCATGTCGTCGATGGCTTTCTCAAAGTCTAGTGGAATTAGGGTATGTCAGAAATTTGGCATACACTGGCAGGGTGTTGAGGCTCATTCATGAAAAAATTGTTTGGATAGTCTATCTTTAGACTGGTTAGTGGCTCGCTGAACACAGTCATATTGAGATTTCACTATCTCACTCCTTTCTTTGTTGTCGTCTGTGTAGGATCCGTCTTGTCTGAGCAGGGGCCCCTATACTAGATGTGGTTTTTGCCTTGTTTTTGGCATATGAAAAGAAGGGAGGGGGGGGAAAGAAACGGAGAAGATGGGAGACAGGAGCAGAGATGAGGGGACATGATATGACGGGAAAGGGTAGAGTCGAAGAATGGGAAGAATAGGCGAGAAAAGAGGGAATGATAGAAGAAAAAGAGGAAAAGGATAGGAGAAAAGAGGGGGAATTACAGGAGCGCAAGAGAGAGAGAGAGAGAGAGAGAGAGAGAGAGAGAGAGAGAGAGAGAGAGAGAGTGTGTGTGTGTGTGTGTGTGTGTGTGTGTGTGTGTGTGTGTGTGTGTGTGTTAGTTACCATTTTGTCCTAGGCACATGTCGATTAGACACTAGGCCTGTTGTGATGAATGGTTTGAAAAACCGACAAGTTGAAGAATGAGACACTTATGCAGTATATGGGAATCTTTATTCAGGAAACGTTTCGCCACACAGTGGCTTCATCAGTCCAATACAAAGAGGAAGGCGTAAGGAGAGGAGGAGTATGAGGTAATCAGTCCCTCAGCCTGGAGTCGATGTGTTCAGTCCATCAATCTTGTAGAATGCACAGCATAGGGCCGTAGACGTGGCTTATATACTGTAGTGAGGTGACGTGAAGCAGGCGGAGGCGGGGTCATAGTGGTACCATCCACTAGTCGAAGTAGGTCTTCGTCCAAAGGTTGAACAAGTGTTGAAGAATTCTTTGTAACAAGATCCCATGATGCTGCAGTGTCTGACAGTTGTGATGAATGGTTTGAAAAACCACGTGTGTATGTGTGTGTGTATGTGTGTGTGTATGTACTCACCTATTTGTACTCACCTATTTGTGGTTGCAGGGGTCGAGTCCTAGCTCCTGGCCCCGCCTCTTCACCGGTTGCTACTAGACCCTCTCTCTCCCCGCTCCATGAGCTTTATCAAACCTCGTCTTAAAACTGTGTATGGTTCCTGCCTCCACTACGTCATTTTCTAGGCTATTCCACTGCCTTACAACTCTATGACTGAAGAAATACTTCCTACTATCTCTCTGACTCATTTGTGTCTTCAACTTCCAATTGTGGCCTCTTGTTTCTGTGTCCCCTCCCTGGAACATCCTGTCCTTGTCCACCTTGTCTATTCCACGCAGTATTTTATATGTCGTTATCATGTCTCCCCTGACCCTCCTGTCCTCCAGTGTCGTCAGGCCGATTTCCCTTAATCTTTCTTCATAGGACATTCCCCTTAGCTCTGGAACTAACCTTGTTGCAAACCTTTGTACTTTCTCTAGTTTCTTGACGTGCTTTATCAAGTGCGGGTTCCAAACAGGTGCTGCATACTCCAGTATGGGCCTGACATACACGGTGTACAGTGTCTTGAATGATTCCTTACTAAGGTGTCGGAATGCTGTTCTCAGGTTTGCCAGGCGCCCATATGCTGCAGCAGTTATCTGATTGATGTGTGCTTCCGGAGACATGCTCGGTGTTATACTCACCCCAAGATCTTTCTCCTTGAGTGAGGTTTGCAGTCTTTGGCCACCTAGCCTATACTCTGTCTGTGGTCTTCTGTGCCCTTCCCCTATCTTCATGACTTTGCATTTGGCAGGATTAAATTCGAGAAGCCATTTGCTGGACCAGGTGTCCAGTCTGTCCAGGTCTCTTTGAAGTCCTGCCTGGTCCTCATCAGATTTAATTCTCCTCATTAACTTCACATCATCTGCAAACAGGGACACTTCTGAGTCTAACCCTTCCGTCATGTCGTTCACATATACCAAAAATAGCACTGGTCCTAGGACCGACCCCTGTGGGACCCCGCTCGTCACAGGTGCCCACTGTGATACATCATTACGTACCATGACTCGTTGTTGCCTCCCTGTCAGGTATTCTCTGATCCATTGCAGTGCCCTTCCTGTTATATGCGCCTGATGCTCTAGCTTCTGCACTAATCTCTTGTGAGGAACTGTGTCAAAGGCCTTCTTGCAGTCCAAGAAGATGCAATCAACCCACCCCTCTCTCTCTTGTCTTACTTCTGTTATTTTATCATAAAACTCCAGAAGGTTTGTGACACAGGATTTGCCTTCCGTGAATCCGTGCTGTGTGTATGTGTGTGTATGTGTATGTATGTGTATGTGTGTGTGTGTGAGTATGTGTATGTGTGTGTGTATGTGTGTGTGTATGTGTGTGTGTATGTGTGTGTGTGTGTGTGTGTGTGTGTGTGTGTGTGTGTGTGTGTGTGTGTGTGTGTGTGTGTGTGTGTGTGTGTGTGTGTGTGTGTGTGAGTAATTTATCGCGTGTGGACTCACTGCCTATGTTACAGCCTACACAACAACACTTCCACTATCAGTAGTGTTAGGATGTGTGGCAATATTACTATGGCATTCATGGAAAAGAGCTAAACCCATAGGGATGATTAACACCTGGAGAATGAGAACCAATCACATTTCTTTCAATGAAGGAAAAGATGGTTTCAGTTCCTCTTATTAAGAACCCTTCGTCATCAACAAGGCATCGCCCTACTCCTTGAATCTGTGTGTGTGTGGGGGGGGGGGATGGTGGTGTAGAAGACCTTCGTGGGGGACAGTGATGGGAAACATCCACTTGCTACCGGCCCGGTAATTAAATTTTTAAATGTGAACAGCGACTGAACCTGGGAGATCACTCGGCCCTTTTGGCAAGACAAAATAAATTCAAAAGTACACATAAAGTGGAAAAAATAAAAGGTATCAGAATGAGCGACACACACAACACAAAAATACTACGGCACCAAGTTAAAATAACCAGTTGGCTCGGGTAACTTGCCAACTCACCTGGGGCCAATTATATTTTATCAACACCTTTATGTATAAACTCGTCACACCGTCTACCTCACCCACGTAACGTTGTTCTAGCAGACAAGAAAAACCGCTATGTAAATATTTAAGAAAAATCCAAATCTGATGGAAGTATTCCTTTGGTTAAACGGCAAATCTACTGATGCTAAGGCTTTTCATAAAAATTCTTCCCTTCAAAATTAAAATATGTGTGTGTGTGTGTGTGTGTGTGTGTGTGTGTGTGTGTGTGTGTGTGTGTGTGTGTGTGTGTGTGTGTGTGTAGGTGTGTGTGTGTGTAGGTGTGTGTGTGTGTAGGTGTGTGTAGGTGTGTGTGTGTAGGTGTGTGTGTGTAGGTGTGTGTGTGTAGGTGTGTGTGTGTGTAGGTGTGTGTGTGTGCCTCTTCACCGGTTGCTACTAGACCCTCTCTCTCCCCGCTCCATGAGCTTTATCATACCTCGCCTTAAAACTATGTATGGTTCCCGCCTCCACTACTTCACTTTCTAGGCTATTCCACGGCTTGACTACTCTATGACTGAAGAAATACTTCCTAACATCCCTTTGATTCATCTGAGACTTCAACTTCCAATTGTGACCTCTTGTGTCTGTGTCCCATCTCTGGAACATCCCGTCTTTGTCCACCTCGTCTATTCCACGCAGTATTTTATATGTCGTTATCATGTCTCCCCTGACCCTCCTGGCCTGTGTGTGTGTGTGTGTGTGTGTGTGTGTGTGTGTGTGTGTGTGTGTGTGTGTGTGTGTGTGTGTGTGTGTGTGTGTGTGTGTGCTCACCTATCTGTGGTTGCAGGGGTCGATTCACAGCTCCTGGCCCCGCCTCTTCACTGATTGCTACTAGGTCTTCTCTCTCCCTGCCCCATGAGCTCTATCATACCTCGCCTTAAAACTATGTATGGTTCCTGCCTCCACTACATCCCTTTCTAGGCTATTCCATGGCCTGACTACTCTATGACTGAAGAAATACTTCCTAACATCCCTTTGATTCATCTGAGACTTCAACTTCCAATTGTGACCTCTTGTGTCTGTGTCCCATCTCTGGAACATCCCGTCTTTGTCCACCTTGTCTATTCCGCGCAGTATTTTATATGTCGTTATCATGTCTCCCCTGACCCTCCTGTCCTCCAGTGTCGTCAGGCCAATTTCCCTCAACCTTTCTTCGTAGGACAATCCCCGTAGCTCTGGGACTAGTCTTGTTGCAAACCTTTGCACTTTCTCTAATTTCTTGACGTGCTTGACTAGGTGTGGATTCCAAACTGGTGCTGCATACTCCAGTATGGGCCTGACGTAGATGGTATACAGAGTCTTAAACGAATCCTTACTGAGGTATCGGAACGCTATCCGTAGGTTTGCCAGGCGCCCGTATGCTGCAGCAGTTATCTGATTGATGTGTGCCTCAGGAGATATGCTCGGTGTTATACTCACCCCCAGATCTTTTTCCTTGAGTGAGGTTTGCAGTCTTTGGCCATCTAAACTATATTGTGTCTGCGGTCTTCTTTGCCCTTCCCCAATCTGTGTGTGGGTGTGTGTGTGTGTGTGTGTGTGTGTGTGTGTGTGTGTGTGTGTGTGTGTGTGCGTGTGTGTGTGTGTGTGTGTGCGTGTGTGTGTGTCCGAGCGCGCGAGCGTGTGCACGCGGGTGGGCGGGCGCTAAAGGAAGTTTCCTCAACCCAGCTGATCAGGAAAGACTTAGATCAATTTGTGAAGTTTCCTTCTGATGAGTTTCATGTCTAGTGGCAATTTCCTTCATATTTGGAAGACTGGCGTTAAAAGTCCTTGAGTTCTCTTTATGCATATTGCGCGCCCTTGTTTTATCAGGGCCAGTTTGCACCGTCTCTTGTGTCTTCATCTCCAGTAAGACACTGAATGAATTCAGTGTCTTACTGGAGGACTGGAACCGCAGGACTGGAACCACTGGGCCATTCAGGACTCTGTACAATAAAACCCCTGAGGCATTGCATGAAATGCTTGGGTAGCTTTGGGAAAAGGTTGGACAGACTTGCCTTGTATAGGCCAGTAGGCCTGCTGCAGTGCTCCTCCATTCTTATGTTCACCTACTACACACAACCAATTTTAGCACTTCTATGAAGGATGATGTATAAATAAGACTTAGTCTCGCGACGTGAGTAACACACCTCTTCACGATGGATGCCTCAGACTGGTCTAAGAGTCTGATTTGTTTGTAAGTCGAGTATCCATCTGCCTATTTTTTATTGTTAATCCTTTTGCTCATACACATACATGTGATACTCTGCGAATGCCTTTCTAAATTCCGTGATATTTTACTTATTTGGTCCGTCCAAACCCATGTTTTAGGGGAGAGGGTGATGGTAGCGGAAGGGCGATAGAAAATTGTAAGGAAGAAGGGGACGAAGAAATCAGGGAGGGAGGAAGGAAGGAAAGAAGGGACGAAAGAGTCAAGGAGGGTGAAGGAAGGAGGGGACGAAGGGGTAGTTAGGAAAGGGGAATAGGGGAACGAAGGAGTTAGGGACGTGGGGGGGGGGAAGATGGTGAAGGAGCAAGGGTGGGCGAGGGGAAAGGCAAGGGAAAGGAGTGTGGAGAGTTGTACGATAAAGGCAGTGGGTAAAGAGAGGGAGGGAGATAAAGGCAGAGATAAGTCTACTCAGGAAAGTGTAGAATAAAGGGGAGCCAAAATGCGAGAGAGCAGAGGGATACAAGGACAAAAAGATGTATACAGGAGGAGGTCGGGAGGATGCAAGGGGATGGTGGAGAGGACCCAGACACAACAACAAACAATATTCTTAAAAAGAGAGTTATGGAGTGCAAACACTGGTTACCAGGGAAGGTCATGTTCACTAGAGTATTTGTTGTAACCCCCTCACCACATTGGTTACCAGAAGAGGTCATGTTCACCAGTGTACTTGTTGCAACCCCATCCCACACTGATTACTAGGAGAAGTCATGTTCACCATTGTACTCCTTGCAACCCCACCCCACACTGGTTACTAGGAGAGGTCATGTTCACCACTGTACTTGTTGCAATACGTCCCCACACTGGGTACCAGGAGAGGTCATATCCACCAGTGTCCTCCCTCGGGTTGCACTCCGTCCCCATCCCCGAACTGTTGAATCTTCAGATTTTAAGTTGGGTATTTTCGTCGAGCCACCTCGTTGTCAAATACGTTGCTCCCATTTTTTTTAATATATTTTATAAGTACCGTGCAAGCTAACCTAAAATACACACAAAAAGTACAAACGGCAAGCATTAGAATTCAACACTGGGTAATGCGTAAGAAAACAAACGGCGTCCAATGAGGACAGGTCACGGGACAGGGAGGGCGGGAAGGAGATTGAGAGGGAGGCTGAAAGGGAGATTTTAAGGGTGATTGGAAGGGAGGGAGGGATGGAAGGTGGAAGGGACGTTAGAAGGGAGAGTGAAAGAGAGGCTGGAAGACTGGTTGGATCGCAGGGTGGCAGGGAAAGAGAAAGTGGGAAGGAAAGTGGAAGGGAGGGGAAAGAACAGACGAGGGAAGAGGGGGTGGGAGGGTTGGGAGGCATTGACGGAGATGGATGGAAGCATAACTTTTGACTGCGTGGTTCAAGGTGGCTGTGCATGAAATTTTATTTCGACTGCATGACAGTGACTGTTATAATGCACCGTGTTGTCAAAATAAAAAGTCTGCTCTGCCTCTGTGTATTTTCTTCATACATGAGAACGCGTTTATATATATATATATATATATATATATATATATATATATATATATATATATATATATATATATATATTACACACACACACACACACACACACACACACACACACACACACACACACACACACACACACACACACACACACACACACACACATACAGAAGACCGCAGGAAATGACAAAGAAAAACAGAATAACCCAGACACAGGTGGAAGGGCAAACACACCCCCAGAAAGACCCGCAGAAGGACTCCAACCACGACAACCCCAAGGCAACTGGACAATCTAAACCAACAATCACACACCGATCCCACTGTCCCCACCCCCTACACCACGAACCCAAACCCTACAGAAACCCCCAATGGGAACTCTGCCCCCACCCCCACCGCAATCCCCCACAGGCCCCCGCCAGGCCTCCTGCTCTCCCAACCCCAATATTCTCCTAGGACCACAGTTTTATAACAGAAGTTGAATGTTTGGTACACGAATGCAGATGGAATAACGAATAAATATGAGGAGTGGTATGAAAGAATCAATGAGAAGTCCCCAGACGTCATAGCAGTCACAAAAACGAAACTCGCCAAGACAATAACAGATGCAATCTTCCCACCAGGATATCAGATCCTGAGGAAAGATAGAAGGAACAGAGGGGGAGGAGGGGTTGCACTGCTCGTAAAAAAACGATGGAAATTTGAGAAAATGGGAGGCATGAACGAGATTGGAGAAAGAGAATGCATAGTAGGTACACTTCAGTCTGGGGAGCACAAGGTAGTCATTGCAGTAATGTATAATCCACCACAGAACTGCAGGAGGTCAAGAGAGGAATATGAAGAGAGCAACAGAGCAATGGTGGACACACTGGTTGAGGTGGCAAGAGCTCACTCGAGCAGAGCTATATTACTGGTTATGGGCGATTTCAACCACAGGGAGATCGATTGGGAAAACCTGGAGCCACACAGGGGTCCTGAAACATGGAGAGTCAAGATGATGGATGTGGTACTGGAAAACCTCATGCATCAACATGTTAAGGACACTACCAGAGAGGGGGAGGATGAACCAGCAAGATTGGACCTTGTGTTCACCCTGAACAGTTCAGACATTGAGGACATTACTTGCGAGAGGCCCCTTGGAGCTAGTGATCATGTGGTTCTGTGCTTTGAATACATAGTAGAGTTACAAGAGGAGAGAGTAACAGGAGTTGAATGGGAAAAGCCAGACTATAAAAGGGGGGGACTACATAGGTTTGAGGAACTTCCTGCAGGAGGTTCAGTGGGACAGAGAACTGGCAGGAAAGTCGGTAAACGAAATGATGGAATACCTAACAACAAAATGCAAGGAGCCAGAGGAAAGGTTAGTTCCCAAGGGCAACAGAAATAATGGGAAGATCAGAACGTGCCCCTGGTTTACCCGACGGTGTAATGAGGCAAAAACTAAGTGCACTAGAGGATGAAAAAAGTACAGAAGGCAAAGAACACAGGAAAATAAGGAGATTAGTAGAAGAGCCAAGAACGAGTATGCACAGGTAAGGAGGGAGGCCCAGCGACAGTATGAAAATAACATAGCATCGAAAGTCAAGTCTGCCCCGAAACTGCTGTATAGCCACATCAGGAGGAAGACAACAGTCAAAGATCAGGTGATCAGGCTGAGGAAAGAAGGTGGGGAACTCACAAGAAACGATCATGAGGTATGTGAGGAGTTCAACATGAGATTTAAGGAAGTATTTACAGTAGAGACAGGAAGGGCTCTGGGAAGACAGCACAGAGGGAAACACCAACAAGGAATATACCAACAAGTGTTGGGTGACATACAAACAATGGAGGAGGTGGTGCAGAAGCTGCTAAGTAACCTTGATACCTCAAAGGCAATAGGTCTGGGCATCTCCCCATTGGTCCTTAGAGAAGAAGCAGAGATGCTGTGCATGCCACTAACAACAATCTTCAATACATCCCTTGAAACTGGGCAACTACCTGAGGTATGGAAGACGGCAAATGTAGTCCTCATTTTTAAGAAAGGAGACAGAAACGAAGCACTAAACTACAGACCAGTGTCTCTGACGTGTATATAGTATGCAAAGTCATGAAGGAGATTATCAGGAGGAGAGTGGTGGAGCACCTGCAATGGAACAAGATTATAAACGGAACAAGATTATAAACCAGAACAAGATTATAAACGGAACAAGATTATAAACCAGCATGGATTCATGGAAGGCAAATTCAGTGTCACAAACCTGGAGTTTTATGACAAAGTAACAGAAGTAAGACATGAGAGAGAGGGGTGGGTTGATTGCATTTTCCTGGACTGCAGGAAGGCCTTCGACACAGTTCCTCACAAGAGTTTAGTGGAGAAGCTGGAGGATCAGGTGCGTA
>NC_091305.1:20690984-20728484 GCF_038502225.1 Cherax quadricarinatus | reverse complement strand
CAGGGACCACTCACTCGCAACTACAGTAGATGATTGTTATTTTTGAAGAACAATAACACGATAATGTGGCTATCACAACTGAAGGGGCAAATGATAAAACCTTCAAACCAAGAGATGCTAAGATATACAGCTTGTATACAGATGTACACATACAGCCCCATATAAGGTTGGTGAATCTGCAGATTCACCAACTTGTACTACCAGAATCTTTTCAAACACCTAAATTATTAAGAAGACCCAAAAATGCCTCGAATGTTCGCCCTGGAGAACAGGTGAGAAATATATAATCATAATTTACACCGGGAAAATACTGAAGAAACGGATTCTAAACTTGAACACTGAAATAACATCTTACGAAAGTGAGAAACACTGAAGCCTTTGAAGAGCTGTCCCAGTCAAATGCGGGGGTAAAACAGGTAAATTAAGAGAAACTAAATCAGGATAAAAGGTGCAAGGATTTCAAAACCCTCTCTTCAAATGTAAGGAAAATTACTAACAGATTCCTTTTCAGTCTAACAGTCATGAACCTGGGTTTTTGGTCTAGGACCATTAAATATTTTTGAAATACATCCGCAGTGTGCGTGCATCATTATATATTTTAGTCAAAGCGTAGGCAGCAAGATACTGGTTTCCCTTGTTACACTCCGTAGCTCGATCGCTAGCACACTCAGCTCACACACTGAGGTCCGGGGTTCGAATCTTCTCCAGTACGGCTGGAAAATACTAGGGACGTGTTTCCACAAGACACCTGTTGTCCCTGTCCCTGTTCATCCATCAGTTTAAAATGGGTACCTGGGTGTTAGTCGACTGGTGTGGGTCGCATCCTGGGACAAAACTGACCCGAAATGCTCAGCATAACAGCTAGGCCTGTATACCATGTACATGTAGTAAATAAAATTATTATTATTATTATTATTATTATTATTATTATTATTATTATTATTATTATAGGATAATTAGGAAATTTCAGTAGAGACCAAGCCACGGGGATAGGGAAGGAAGCGATAGTCTTAGGAACTTTCAATAGGAAGACAACTTCGTTTTATATTATGTTTTAAATTATAATGTTTGTAGGCAGCTGTATTTTTTCTTCGTTTAAAAAGGGTACCGGGTCCAAGCCCCGTGACTATCTTATTTCAACAGGCCTCATTTATCACTTGCTTCACAGGCTGTAAAATTATTATATATATTCCAAAGTATAAGTGAATGGCTATATGAACATACAGTGGTTTGGAGGAAGAGAAGGTTATAGGTAACTGGGAAGGAGGAGGGTTGACGGCATGGACTGTGCTTATAGATAGATTGTGGTGTGTCATGGGCCTGACGATAATGTAGAAATCCCAGGTTACACGGCTAGCAGAACGTCTGCTCTATACAATACTAATGATAAAGGGGTGCAAATTATTATAAGGGGTGCAAAGAGTACAGTAAAGGAAAACTCTGTGTGTGAAGTACCAAGACTTCATGAGACTCATCTAATGAGGACACGGTTAACCTCCAAGATATAAACCAAGTTTCCCATTGGGAAACGGAAAACAATATGATGTTCAATGAAGACAAATTCCAACTACTCCGTTATGGAAAACTGGATGAGATAATAACTAGAACTGAGTATACTACAAATTCTGATCATACAATAGAGCGGAAAAATAATGCGAGGGACCTGGGAGTGGTAATGTCTGAGGATCTCACTTTCAAGGATCACAACAGTGCCACGATCACAACTGCAAAAAAATGATAGGATGAATAATGAGAACATTCAAAACAAAGAGATGCCAAGCCAATGATGATCCTTTTCAAATCACTTGTTCTCTCTAGGCTTTAATATTGCTGCACATTAACATCTCCGTTCAAAGCAGGTGAAATTGCAGATCTAGAGAGTGTACAGAGAACCTTTACTGCACACATAAGTTCTATCAAACACCTTAACTACTGGGAACGCTTGGAAGCACTTGACTTGTACTCGTTGGAGCACAGGCGAGAGAGAGAGAGATCATAATCTACACTTGGAAAATCCTAGAAGGGATGGTCCCGAATCTGCACACAGAAATCACTCCCTACGAAAGTAAAAGACTTGGCAGGCGATGCAAAATACCCCTAATGAAAAGTAGGGGCACCATTGGTACACTAAAAGAAAACACTATAAGTTCCCAGGGCCCAAGACTGCTCAACAGCCTCTCACCAGGCATAAGGGGAATTACCAATAGGCCCCTTGGCGCCTTCAAAAGGGAGCTGGACAGAAATTTAAGATCGATGCCGGATCAGCCGGGCTGTGGTTCGTGCGCTGGACTACGTGCGGCCAGCAGTAACAGCCTGGTTGATGAGGCCCTGATCCACTGGGAGGCCTGCTCGTGGACCAGGCCGCGGGGGCGTTGATCCCCGGAATACCCTCTAGGTAGACTCCAGGCAGGTACCCTCCATACACAAGGGGAATTACCAACGGACCCTTGGCTCTTTTCAAGAGAAATAAAGTTCCTGATGTGAGGGAAAAGTTCAACAGATAGGAGTAGCGAGCATGTATATGGTGACGATAGTTTGATTGCCCATCTGCTTGTTAAGGTAGGGTCAGTGTCTAGCTCCAGCTATTCCCCTCCCTTTTTCCACCCAGAAAGCTGACGTGTGGGGTTCCGACCAAATGGTAATCACTTGACTCACAGCTCCCAACACAACTGTAAGTAAAAACCTCTGCTCTTGTTTTTAATGGATATATTGGTTAAAAGCTTCACTTTTAACCAATTTTAAGACTTAGTTCATTCTGCCTTGATTTCCATGTGCTTCTAGATAATCACCATGTTTTTTTAAATACTTTACTTATCATGGAGAGTGATTTCTTAGGCAGTGGGTAATCTTTGTCTCTTCCTAGCTTGGGATGTCAGCTCGGGTCATCTGGCAACCAAAGAAACAGTGTTGAAGGAGACGAATTTTACATAAGTTCTGAGACGTCACCATTTTATCTGCATACTTAAGTGTAGCCAACCCCAGGCAACTACCTCTCATCTTTGCAGTGGTGAAAGACCTGTGTTCCTATCATCTTGACGGACTATTCAAGGCTAGAGACTCTGTGAAGAACTAGTCGTTGGGTTGTCACTCAACATCTGTGACCCCCCCCCCATCATCAGCAACGGCTACAATTTCTGCAACACGCGGTGTCAACATCAACCAGACACCCCCAGTCTAACTGTACATATTAGCGTTGAATTCAGATATTATTATTTCATTTTTCATTTCTCTTTCAAGTAGGATAAAAATTCATATTTAAATGCTTTATATTTTCATTTCTAAATAATAAAGTGATTATCTTTGACTGTTATCATTCTTTTTCTATTCATTAATTTTCCTGAGGAGCCAGCCTTGGTAATAATACTTACTGAAGTTGTTACAGGGCTGAGTAAGCTTTCACACTGAAGTCAGTTCCTGATCAGCTGGGCGGTGGTACATACACTAGACTTTGTGCGGCTAGCACCAACAGCCTAGTTGATAAGGCCATCCATCGGGAGGTCTCATCTGGGACCGGACCGCGGGAGGCGTTGATCCTAGGAACACTCTTCAGATATCAACCCTAGGGTACTTGACCGGCGTGTCTGTCGTATGCATAGTGTATAGGTACCTGCGCGAGTACACTAAAGGGAGCACACGAGAGGTACCTGAACGCTGGTGGTGTAAGTATGAGAGCTTGCAACCAGCACCAAGTGCAGCTGGTTTTTATCAGCAGTCTTCTCAGAGCAATTTTTTTTTTTGGCACCGATACTGACAGTATTGTTACCTGGCATACTGAGTTCAGTTTTTCTTCAAGTATATTGGGGTGTAATCAGGCAGTTTGTATTCGGTACTCTCCTAGATGTATTTGCAAGGGCCCTTTGATGAGTTCCAAGAGGTTTTCCTACTCCCAAAGCCCGGCCTTGGGCCAGGCTTGTCTAGTGCTTTCCTCCTGGCCAACCAGACTGTTGCTGCTGGTGGCCCGTTGATCCACATATTCACCATAGCCTAGCTCATCTAGCAACTAGTCCATTCATAGTTCCTGGCCCAGTTTCTTAACTTTTATCTACTTTTTAATGACTCTTGGCCTCCAGGGCCTGATCATATGTATACTTAAAACTGTGTACAGTGTTTGCCTCCATCTGCCTGCCTGTCATCTGTTGAGGACGCGGTTAACCTCCAAGAAGATATAAACAAAGTTTTCCAGTGGGCAATGGTAAACAATATGATGTTCAATGAGGACAAATTCCAACTACTCCGTTATGGAAAACTGGAGGAGATAATAACTAGAACAGTATACTACTGACTCCGGCCATACAATAGAGCGGAAAAATAATGTAAGGGACCTAGGAGTAGTAATGTCTGAGGATCTCACTTTCAAGGATCACAACAGTGCCACGATCGCACGTGCAAAGAAAATGATAGGATGGATAATGAGAACGTTAAAAACGAGAGATGCCAAGCCAATGATGATCCTTTTCAAGTCGCTTGTTCTCTCTAGGCTGGAGTACTGCTGTACATTAACATCTCCATTCAAAGCAGGTGAAATCGCAGATCTAGAGAGTGTACAGAGATCCTTTACTGCACGTATAAGTTCTGTCAAGCACCTTAACTACTGGGAACGCTTGGAAGCACTTGACTTGTACTCGTCGGACCGCAGGAGGGAGAGATATATCATAATTTACACTTGGAAAATCTTGGAAGGAATGGTCCCAAATCTGCGCACAGAAATCACTCTCTCTCTCCAGATAAACCTACGAAAGTAAAAGACTGGGCAGGCGATGCAAAATGCCCCCAATAAAAAGTAGGGGCGCCATTGGTACACTAAGGGAAAACACCATAAGTGTCCAGGGCCCAAGACTGTTCAACAGCCTCCCATCAAGCATTAGGGGAATTACCAATAAACACCTGGCTGCCTTCAAGAGAGAGCTGGACAGATACCTAAAGTTAGTGCCGGATCAGCCGGGCTGTGGCTCGTACGTTGGACTGCGTGCGGCCAGCAGTAACAGCCTAGTTGATCAGGTCCTGATCCATCGGGAGGCCTGGTCATGGACCGGGCCGCGGGGGCGTTGATCCCCGGAATAACCTCCAGGTAATCTCCAGGTATCTCACTTCCACTAAGACTAACGTCCCCATGGTTCATTTTCAGCTGCTGTTCATTGGCTCCCTCTTCTCGAGTTTCAAAATAGCTAATCTTATCCACTATAT
This sequence comes from Cherax quadricarinatus, assembly GCF_038502225.1. NCBI lineage: Eukaryota > Metazoa > Arthropoda > Malacostraca > Decapoda > Parastacidae > Cherax > Cherax quadricarinatus. The sequence continues at coordinate 20,723,300 of NC_091305.1, read as the reverse complement.
CTAATCCTTAGGGTATTTCATATGTCATGGTCATGTTTCCCCCTTGGTAGGTCTCTTTTCTAGTGTTGTTGACGCAGCGTCCGCAAGTCTCTCCTCATAGAGCATTTCCCTTAGCTCCGATGTGGAGTCTTAAGTTGTGAGTTTTGTATTTCACACTACTTACACATTATAATTATGGTGTGCATGTATGTTTCTCTACGTCATCCCTCTCCCCCTCCCTCCACAACCTCATAAATACCCACCACAACCCAAGCGCTTAATGCCACGCTCTTTACAACACTTTTCTTACCCCGCCAATACAATTATCACTTTTTCAAGATGATACCGGTGAGGGGAGACTGTATCCGTAAATAACCTAAAGAGCATTGTGTACAAGTCGATTTCGGGACTCAGACCAGGCCTTCAGATTGATCTGATCAATCAGGCTGTTGGTGCTAGCAGCACGCAGTCCAATTGGATGTGGCTTATAACACTTCTTTTCTGGCCAAATAAGAGCCAGACCAAGAGGCCATGTCTGTGGATAATTCCAACTGCATGTTTACTGTACCTGGAGACCCGTGTGATAGTAATGAAGCTCCTGATAATCAACTTCATTCCTGCCTTTGGCACTCTCTCTCTGATGACTATATCAGGCCACTTTCATGTTGGCTCTACTTTGCTTAACAAGGTTAGGTAAGGTTCGTCAGGAAACAGGACAAGTGTTTCCTGACGCGGGTCTTAGTCATATGATGATCTGCCGTTGGAGCATTTGGTCATCTGACCGGGGCCTTCCGCTGGCTTACCAGTCCACTCCATTAAAAATTATTGTTATGATTATAATCATTTTTTTTTTAGGAAAATGCATACGGTATTTATATGCTGAACAAGTAACCAAGATTATCGCTACTAGGATGGAAGCTTACAACCTAGTATGTAGACAGCCTGTACTGTCTGCACAGACAGCCCATGCTGTCTGCCAGCTTAGTTCATATTTCGCACCATGCTGGTGCTGCCACCTATAGGCCTTGCCACTTCAGTATGCCCAGACTTGCCTCGCCCTCACTCACACAGCGGCCTAGCAGGAAGACACAAGTACTCCCAGCTCTCTCTCGTGGGATGGGCCTGCCCGGGCCATGGGCTCAAACACACAAGCCTATGTACCCACCACGACTTAACAATAAACGAAGAAGCCTCCGAAGACGTATCATTAATCTACCAAACCCGTTATAATGGTACCAGCGGTGGTCGCAGTGTTGTGTTTACCCTGAGAGAGGAAGGAAGAGGGATGAAGTCATCTTCACTTCATCATCCCATGCAAGAAGCATCCGTCTCTCAACAAGTTATCCCGATGTCGTGTCTGCACATTTGAGCATCCAGACACAGGTACAAGCAGGATCCAGGCCGAAATTTGCCGAAATTCTCCGAGAATTGTAAGTGGCGTCACAGTGACCCCATGCTACAGCGTCCCACGCTACAGCGTCCCACGCTACAGTGTCCCACGCTGTTTCTCAAGTCACGTGTTCAGCGTCACTTGTATGTTGCTGCTGTTGTTGCTCAGCTCAGCACAGCTGTTTCAGCAAGCCAGAGGTGAGTTTTGTGGTGATTTCTGCATCCAGTGTGAGCTTCTCCACATGTTTGTGGGTGGAGGAGGAGGAGGAATGGCCAGATGCTCCCCTGCCATACACTCACCCACGCTCCTCGCCACCACACTACCATACACTCGCCACTGCCCACTCCCTCTGCTGTTTTTCGTGTGATTCATTGCCAGAGCTGTGTATCCGAGTGCCTGAGGCCACTCTAAGCTACGTGGATCAACATGCCACGTAGATCATGACACCACGTGGATCACGACGCCACGTGGGTGTGGGCGATGTCACGTAGATCTACAAACCACGTGAGTTACCGAGCCAGATGTCCCAAGGCCTCATGCTGTGGTCTGCTGCCCGCATCACATTGATGTCACCCACGATGCTGCCCGACTTCATGACGTCACGATGTCTGCCTGACGTCACCTCGAGATGTCTGCTGACGTCACCTCGTGACATCACGCCTGACATCACATGATGTCACCATCGAGTGTTTCTAGTAATTATTTTAGTATTGTCGAGAAGACTGAGAGAAGATATATGTCGTGTTAATTAATTCCTCTCAGTCAGTGTTCTCACATTTTAGTATATGTCTTAGTGTCAGTTTTGTGCACAGAAAAGCATCATTTGCTAGTTTAAGCCATGTTGTACCGCGGTGTGTTTTTAAAGTTTCCGTGTGTCCAGTGAGGTCTGAGCCAGACCTGAGTAGCACCACTGTGCTAAGTCACCCGTGTGACCAGTACGTTTGACAGCTGATGTCAAGACAGCTCCGAGTGACCGAGCCCTCTTGTACAGAAAGCTTTTATGCTCGTCGCTCGTGTTGTTCTGCAGAATCGTACCTGCTACGATTCCCATCGAGATTTGTTTCACTTCACCTCCAGACCGTCAGAGTGCAGTTATATGTAGAGAAACAAGTCTGGGGACGCTTAGACTAACCTCTGCTATAACTCCAACTGCCGAGAGAATGACACAGTGTCAGCCTCGTGTCACAAGCTTCAGTGAGCAGCCTGCACAAAGATGTCACTTTGACTGCTAGCTCTCTCACTGCAGTCTGGGGTATGATGTTACCACTCCCAGATGTTTCGCCCAGTCGTCTCTGCCACGACTCGCTCCACAACTCACTCCACGCTTGCCGGCAGTGACAGCCCAGTGACAGTACCAGTCGAGAAGTGTCCTCCTGAGTTGCTTGCCAGAAGTCCTGCCCAGTTGCCGAGTTTTGTCGACGCCTCACTCGAGGGCACCAGCATGTTGTGCCCCAGGTTGAGTGAAACCTGCAGCAACTCCTACGATGACTGCTTCACCGTTCCAGAGGAGACCGTAACCTGTTACGTCACAGCTCAGCCACAGCGATGTCTCCTGTGTTGCAGTATCTGTCCAGATGCAGGAAGGCGTGCAGTGATGCACTTCAATGCTCACTGCCTATGACCACGATGTTTAGCACACCCCACATGTTTTTTCTTCCCTCCCTGTAGGAAGTTTTTTTTTTTCCATGTCCATATGTATATATATGTTTTTATTTTGTGTTCTGTGCCCTGTTCCTACGAGAGAGAGACCGAGTTTCTTTTACCACCAGTATTGTCGCGTCGGGACGACGCGCGGTAGGTGGCCGAGCGTATGTAGACAGCTTGTACTGTCTGCACAGACAGCCCATGCTGTCTGCCAGCTTAGTTCATATTTTGCGCCATGCTGGTGCTGCCACCTATAGGCCTTGCCACTTCAGTATGCCCAGACTTGCCTCACCCTCACTCACACAGCGGCCTAGCAGCAAGACACAAGGCTACTCCTAGCTCTCTCTCGTGGGATGGCCCTGCCCGGGCCATGGGCACAAACACACAAGCCTGTGTACCCACCACGACATTATCAATAAACAAAGAAGCCTCCGAAGATCGTATATCATTTACTCCCCGCTACCAGATCACCAAACAAATTCGTTGTAAGTATGCATATCTGTGATCGGTTTCACAGTCTGGGGATACCGGGAGATGGGACGAAAACTGTCCCATCTACCGGTATCCGGGCCAGAGATCTTTGCAGACAGAAAGAGCACCCACGAGACGTGTATTTTTCAGGCAGGAGTGTAACCTGATGATACACCTGGGTCCGCTTGAGAGATCCCAGATGCAAACCACAACAGACGCTCCATCATTTTCTTTCCAAATATATTTCGCAGCACTCAACAGTATGCAAGTTAATAATAACAGACTGTACAGTGCTTCCTGCTTGTCTCCACGCTTATGTAATCAAAGCATGGTTGCCGTTTTCCAGCTGCCTGGTAAGTAACCATATCACGAATACGTTTCAAGTCATAAGTGGGAAAAGTCACAAGAGGGAAAATTTCCCCATTAGTTACACCAGAAAGAAAAGGGAAAGAAGGGGCGGGCTGGGGATGGGGGAGGGGTTCGAGGAGAAAGCCGGGCACGTCGGGGTAGCCGCCGCTCAAATTTCACTATCACGGTAAGATGACCTTTTTTTTTTCTATTTAGCAAAACTGGATACTTCAGTAGTGCTCTGCTACCCTATTCTATATGATAGTAACATAGTGGGATAGTAACATGTTTCCCTACCACATTCCATTATGAGGGATGGGTTACGTACGGTACAAAATGTTAAAATCTGTCAGCCTGAGCTGAGACTTCAGTACGGTTATGAGGACATCGTCAACAATGGCTAGCGTTGGGAAAAGGAGGGACTGGGGGGCACGGTAGACGGGAGAGTGGTATGCCTGACCTGGAGAAAGCAGGACGAGAAAGATGAGGTAGTGGGGCAGGGGCGAGTGGAAGGTGCAGTGAGTAAAACTAGTTTGGGTAATGTCGTGGGTGGGGGTATTGGAAGGTCATGGCTGGTGTGTGCACAATCACTGATTTGTGCTTACGGGGATCGAGTACACTACGTTGACTAACAATATCAGCGTCTGACCATCTGAAACTTATCTTACATCATCTTGAAATTGTATACCTGGAGGGAGTTCCAGGGGTCAACGCCCCCGCGGCCCGGTCAATGACACACTGTGTGTTAAAATCTTCTCCATCACTTCTTCATACTTATAATTTCACTTTTCAAGCACTCGAGATTAAAGGATTGTTGTCTAACATCACTATGACTCGCATACGTCTTCACCTGCTTCCTCCTCCTCGTCAATCCGCATTTGCTTATTAATTACTCTTTGAAATTTTGTACATCGTTCAGGTCCAGTTCAATCAACTTCACCTCAAGATTCATTCTTCTCATCCCTGGGACTTGTCTGGATATAAACCTTTGAATCTTTTCGAACTTCCACACATGCTTGCTAGTTTTACATAAGTAGCCAAATTTAAACGATTTCTGCGTGTTGGGGGAAGTGGGGTAAGGAAGGAAATGAGAGGCAATTTTTATACACTGTTGAGCTTTCTTCTTCGATGAAGTGGTGTTGTCAAGGACCTGCCTAGTATGGGCCAACAGGCTTGCTGCAGTGTTCCTCTTTTCTTATGTTCTTTTTCTTATGTTAAGTGATTCTGGTATCTGCACGCTAATGCTTAACTTAGGGAACTGATGAACTTAAGTTTCATTGCCACTACCGTCTACTCTTCTACTGTCTCCTTTCTTACCCCCCCACAGTACCTACACGTTTTAACCTGCGCTACTCTACCTTTTTCTTATACTGTAAAGTTTTACGATTCTTGAAATGCATTTTATTAAATTCAACGTTTAGATACCTGTGACCAGTTTCGAGGGTTCATCTGCCCTTGCAGCCCAGCCCGAGAAGAGGATGCTTAATATTTTCTTCGCAATCCGGTGAATGTTCCTCAGAAGCTGTAATGTGTTTTCTTTCTGAGCTCTAAATGTCTGCCAATTCACCAGCTCTCTCATTCCCTGTAATATTGCCGTGAATCAGAACACTGGTTATCACTGTTTATGTCCTGCCTTCGTTGTTCAGTGTTTGTATATTACTTCGCGATTAGATTATCTGGTGCGTTAGTGTCAGTTTTGTCACATATTTTTACGAGTTCAAACTTAAAAGTAATTTGTGTGTTCATAACCTGTCTCCCACCTAATTGTAGTTGCAGGGGTCGATACTCAGCTCCTGGCCCCGTCTCTTCACTGAACGATGTGTGTGTGTGTGTGTATTCACCTAATTGTACTCACCTAATTATGGTTGCAGGGGTCGAGACTCAGCTCCTGGCCCCGCCTCTTCACTGATCGCTACTAGGTCCTCTCTCTCTCTGCTTCCTGAGCTTTGTCATACCTCGTCTTAAAGCTATGTATGGTTCCTGCCTCCACCACATCACTTGCTAGGCTATTCCACTTCCTGACGACTCTATGACTGAAGAAATACTTCCTAACATCCCTGTGACTCGTCTGAGTCTTCAGCTTCCAATTGTGACCCCTTGTTTCTGTGTCCCCTGTCTGGAACAACCTGTCTCTGTCCACCTTATCTATTCCACGCAGTATTTTGTATGTCGTTATCAAGTCTCCCCTGACCCTCCTGTCCTCCAGTGTCGTCAGTCCGATTTCCCCTCAACCTTTCTTCGCATGACATACCCCTGAGCTCCGGAACTAGCCTTGTTGCAAACCTTTGCACTTTCTCTAATTTCTTGACGTGCTTGGCCAGGTGTGGGTTCCAAACTGGTGCTGCATACTCCAGTACGGGCCTGATGTACACAGTGTACAGTGTCTTGAACGATTCCTTACTAAGGTATCGGAACGCTATTCTCAGGTTTGCCAGGTGTCCATATGCTGCAGCAGTTATCTGATTGATGTCTGCCTCCGGTGTGTGTGTACTCACCTAATTGTACTCACCTAATTGTGGTTGCAGGGGTCGAGACTCAGCTCCTGGCCCCGCCTCTTCACTGAGCGCTACTGGATACTCTCTCTCTCTGCTTCCTGAGCTTTGTCATACCTCTTCTTAAAACTATGTATGGTTCCTGCCTCCACTACTTCACTTGCTAGGCTATTCCACTTGCTGACAACTCTATGACTGAAGAAATACTTCCTAACGTCCCTGTGACTCGTCTGAGTCTTCAGCTTCCAGTTGTGACCCCTTGTCCCTGTGTCCCCTCTCTGGAACATCCTATCTCTGTCCACCTTGTCTATTCCCCGCAGTATCGTGTATGTCGTTATCATGTCTCCCCTGACCCTGTGTGTGTGTGTGTGTGTGTGTGTGTGTGTGTGTGTGTGTGTGTGTGTGTGTGTGTGTTTTGCGTGTGTGGTGGTGTGTGTGTGTGTGTGTGTGTTTTGTGTGGGTGTGTGTTTTGTGTGGATGTGTGTGGGTGTGTGTTTTGTGTGTGTGTGTGTGTGTGTGTGTGTGTGTGTGTGTGTGTGTGTGTGTGTGTGTGTGTGTGTGTGTGTGTGTGTGTGTGCGTGTGTGGTGGTGTGTGTGTGTGTGTGTTTTGTGTGGATGTGTGTGGGTGTGTGTTTTGTGTGTGTGTGGGTGTATGTGTGTGTGTGTTTGTGTGTATGTGTGTCTGTGTCTGTTTGTGTGTGTGTGTGTGTGTGTGTGTGTGTGCGTCTGTGTGTGTGTGTGTGTGTGTGTGCGTCTGTGTGTGTGTGTCTGTGTGTATGTGTGTACGCACCTATATGTGATTACAGGAGTCCACACACACACTGTAGCTACCAGCGAAGAGGCGGGGCCAGGAGCTATGCATCGACCCCTGCATCCACAATTAGGTGAGTACACACACACACACACACACACACCTTTATTATGGTGATTTTTTTTCCATAGTTTGAAAAACCTCGCCTTTGAGCGAAAAGTTATCTAATAAGAGCTTGATCTGCATTACGCATCTTGGTATTACCATATTTGTCGGCAGTTTGCCTTCTAATAAGCATCTGCGAAAGTAGCAGCAACAGCAAAGCAATATGAACAACAGCAGAAAAAGCAATAGCATGAGAAACACTGTAATCAATTAAGTGATATAAGACTGATGTGAGGTTTGCACGAGGCTGCTGGCTACTATCTTCCCTCTAGACAGGGAATTAATAGTGCTTCCTCCACTGCAGGCCACTATGAGCAGAGCTCGCCAAGAAGTGGAAAAAGTGAAGTTTATGACAGCTGATAACGCACACGAACAGCCAATCTTTGTGCTCACCAGTGAACACGTGTTCCCAGTTGTCCTAAAATCTGACTTTTAAGAGGAAAGATATGATTAATGAACAGATATTGTACAAACGCTAAGGAATGTTGAAACAGCCAAGGATGAAGCTGACACAGCCAAGGATGGAGCTGATACAGCCAAGGATGTAACTGATACAGCCAAGGATGGAGCTGATACAGCCAAGGATGGAGCTGATACAGCCAAGGATGAAGCTGACACAGCCAAGGATGAAGCTGATACAGCAAAGGATGGAGCTGATACAGCCAAGGATGAAGCTGATACAACCAAGGATGGAGCTGATACAGCCAAGGATGGAGCTGATACAACCAAGGATGGAGCTGATACAGCCAAGGATGAAGCTGACACAGCCAAGGATGAAGCTGATACAGCCAAGGATGAAGCTGATACAGCCAAGGATGAAGCTGATACAACCAAGGATGGAGCTGATACAGCCAAGGATGGAGCTGATACAACCAAGGATGGAGCTGATACAGCCAAGGATGGAGCTGATACAACCAAGGATGGAGCTGATACAGCCAAGGATGAAGCTGACACAGCCAAGGATGGAGCCGATACAGCCAAGGACGGAGCTGATACAGCCAAGGATGAAGCTGATACAGCCAAGGATGTAGCTGATACAGCCAAGGATGAAGCTGATACAGCCAAGGATGAAGCTGATACAGCCAAGGATGAAGTTGATACAGCCAAGGATGAAGCTGATACAGCCAAGGATGGAGGTGATACACCCAAGGATGTAACTGATACAGCCAAGGATGGAGCTGATACAGCCAAGGATGTAACTGATACAGCCAAGGATGGAGCTGATACAGCCAAGGATGTAACTGATACAGCCAAGGATGGAGCTGATACAGCCAAGGATGGAGCTGATACAGACAAGGATGTAGCTGATACAGCCAAGGATGGAGCTGATACAGCCAAGGATGGAGCTGATACAGCCAAGGATGAAGCTGATACAGCCAAGGATGGAGCTGATACAGCCAAGGATGGAGCTGATACAGCCAAGGATGAAGCTGATACAGCCAAGGATGAAGCTGATACAGCCAAGGATGAAGCTGACACAGCCAAGGATGGAGCTGATACAGCCAAGGATGAAGCTGATACAGCCAAGAATGAAGCTGATACAGCCAAGAATGAAGCTGATACAGCCAAGGATGGAGCTGACACAGCCAAGGATGGAGCTGATGCAGCCAAGGATGAAGCTGATACAGCCAAGGATGGAGCTGATACAGCCAAGGATGGAGTTGATACAGCCAAGGATGGAGCTGATACAGCCAAGGATGAAGCTGATACAGCCAAGGATGGAGTTGATACAGCCAAGGATGGAGCTGATACAGCCAAGGATGGAGCTGATACAGCCAAGGATGAAGCTGATACAGCCAAGGATGAAGTTCATACAGCCAAGGATGGAGCTGATACAGCCAAGGATGGAGTTGATACAGCCAAGGATGGAGCTGATACAGCCAAGGATGGAGCTGATACAGCCAAGGATGAAGCTGATACAGCCAAGGATGAAGCTGATACAGCCAAGGATGAAGCTGATACAGCCAAGGATGGAGCTGATACAGCCAAGGATGGAGCTGATACAGCCAAGGATGGAACTGATACAGTCAAGGATGTAGCTGATACAGCCAAGGATGAAGCTGATACAGCCAAGGATGGAGCTGATACAGCCAAGGATGGAGCTGATACAGCCAAGGATGAAGCTGATACAGCCAAGGATGTAGCTGATACAGCCAAGGATGAAGCTGATACAGCCAAGGATGAAGCTGATACAGCCAAGGATGAAGTTGATACAGCCAAGGATGAAGCTGATACAGCCAAGGATGGAGGTGATACAGCCAAGGATGGAGCTGATACAGCCAAGGATGTAGCTGATACAGCCAAGGATGGAGCTGATACAGCCAAGGATGAAGCTGATACAGCCAAGGATGTAGCTGATACAGCCAAGGATGAAGCTGATACAGCCAAGGATGAAGCTGATACAGCCAAGGATGAAGTTGATACAGCCAAGGATGAAGCTGATACAGCCAAGGATGGAGGTGATACAGCCAAGGATGGAGGTGATACAGCCAAGGATGGAGCTGATACAGCCAAGGATGTAGCTGATACAGCCAAGGATGGAGCTGATACAGCCAAGGATGTAGCTGATACAGCCAAAAATGAAGCTGATACAGCCAAGGATGGAGCTGATACAGCCAAGGATGAAGCTGATACAGCCAAGGATGAAGCTGATACAGCCAAGGATGGAGCTGATACAGCCAAGGATGGAGCTGATACAGCCAAGGATGAAGCTGATACAGCCAAGGATGAAGCTGATACAGCCAAGGATGAAGCGGATACAGCCAAGGATGAAGCTGATACAGCCAAGAATGAAGCTGATACAGCCAAGGATGGAGCTGACACAGCCAAGGATGAAGCTGATACAGCCAAGGATGGAGCTGATACAGCCAAGGATGGAGCTGACACAGCCAAGGATGGAGCTGACACAGCCAAGGATGGAGCTGATGCAGCCAAGGATGAAGCTGATACAGCCAAGGATGGAGCTGATACAGCCAAGGATGGAGCTGATACAGCCAAGGATGGAGTTGATACAGCCAAGGATGGAGCTGATACAGCCAAAGACGAAGCTGATAAAGCCAAGGATGAAGCTGATACAGCCAAGGATGGAGTTGATACAGCCAAGGATGGAGCTGGTACAGCCAAGGATGGAGCTGATACAGCCAAGGATGGAGCTGATACAGCCAAGGATGAAGCTGACACAGCCAAGGATGGAGCTGATACAGCCAAGGATGGAGTTGATACAGCCAAGGATGGAGTTGATACAGCCAAGGATGGAGCTGATACAGCCAAGGATGGAGCTGACACAGCCAAGGATGGAGCTGATACAGCCAAGGATGAAGCTGATACAGCCAAGGATGGAGCTGACATCGTCAAGGATGGAGTTGACATTGCCAAGGATGAAGCTGACATCGTCAAGGACGGAGCCGACATCAAAGATGGAGCTAACATCAAGGACGGAGCTGACATCGTCAAGGATGGAGCTGACATCAAGGATGAAGCTGACATCGTCAAGGATGATGACATCGTCAAGGATGATGACATCGTCAAGGATGAAGCTGACATCAAGGATAGAGCTGACATCGTCAGAGCTGACATCGTCAGAGCCGACATCGTCAAGAATGGAGGTGACATCGCCACTGACGTGTCAACTACTGGGGTTGCAACGCCGTTTGTACGGCGGCATGACGAGCGACGCTGTCCAATAAACTCGCCCCTCCCAGCAGATTTAAAAAAAAAAATAACATAAGGTAAGTCGGTTCAACACTCCCCTTTTCGTGTTTTTATTTTCTTAGTTTATCATTATATATATATATATATATATATATATATATATATATATATATATATATATATATATATATATATATATATATATATATATATCCTTTGCCCACTCTCATACATTGGTCAGACAGGTAAACCTCTGGAAACTAGATTATCCCAGTACTCAGTAAGAGAGGCCAGGTGTCGAATGACGTGTCAGCTCTTGCAGTCACCCACCGGGGTGGGCTTCTGCCCAGATAATTGTGCCCAACAGTTCCATCATGGAAAGAAACATAATAGAGTCCTCCCTCTTGAAATTCAAATTATGGGCTGTGCAGCTCGATATTTACTGGAGTCAGTTGTGCATAGCCTTAAATAACTATGTTATACAAAAGTGCAGGATTGCTCCTTTTAAGAACATAAGAAAGAAGGAACACTGCAGCAGGCCTGACCCATGCAAAGCAGGTCCATGTCACCCTCCTCCTTAGCCCAACGACCCACCTAGTCTGGTCGGTTCCACTTAAGGAAGAGCATGGCATCAGACATATATATATTATATAAATATATATATATATATATATATATATATATATATATATATATATATATATATATATATATATATATATATGCAATAAGATCACAGTAAACAGGTGATTTCAGAATATGCAAAACAACCACTGTGAAAGAATAGAGAAATTCCAAGCGCATTCGTGACTACTCACATTATCAAGGAACAATGTTCCTTGATAATGTGAGTAGTCACAAAAGCGCTTGGAATTTCTCTATTCTTTCACAGTGGTTGTTTTGCATATACATACATACATACATATATATATATATATATATATATATATATATATATATATATATATATATATATAAACACTGCGACTAGCCAAGGACTCGAACCCATGCTTCTTTGGCCTGCCTCATGGTGGGCAAAAACTCATGACGCCTTAATCCACGGGACCACACAATCCTTAAGAGTAGTGCACCCATCAGAACTGAATGTTGTACTCGCTACCCAAGGACATAAGGTGGTGTGGATGACTTCTCGTTGTACTAGTACACCAAACAGGGACTAGAGATTTTTAGAAATCTCTAGTAAGGCTGATGCATGCAGGGGATGAGATGAAAAGCTGTAAGCCTTCTCCCTGAAAGCTGGCTGCCTTGGATCAAAGTCTAGCGCAAGCTGGACTCCAAGGTATTGGTCCAGTGTGGGTAGATTGGTAAAGCACTGCATACCTTGTTCCAAGGTTCATAGGTTCGAGTCTCCTTCAGCCAGAGATCAGTGTTTTTGTATATTTCGCCTGCTCTTGCGAATTTCTTGCACACACACACACACACACACACACACACACACACACACACACACACACACATATATATATATATATATATAAATATAATATATATATAATATATATATATATATATATAAATATAATATATATATAATATATATATATATATATATATATATATATATATATATATATATATATATATATATACATGGTAGTAGGTTGGTAGACAGCAACCACCCAGGGAGGTACTACCGTCCTGCAAAGTGAGTATAAAACGAAAGCCAGTAATTGTTTTACATGATGGTAGGATTGCCGGTGTCTTTTTTCTGTCTCATAAACATGCAAGATTTCAGGTACATCTTGTTATTTCTACTTACACTTGGGTCACACTGCACATACATATATATGTTTTTATATATACACTCATCTGAGTTTTCTTTTATTTTATCGTAATAGTTCTTGTTCTTATTGCTTTTTCTTTTATATCCATGGGGAAGTGGAATAAGAATCTTTCCTCCGTAAGCCATGCGTGTTGTAAAAGTCAACTAAAATGCCGGGAACAATGGGCTAGTAACCCCTTTTCCTGTATAGCCTACTAAAAAAAAAGAAGAAAATCATCAAAGTGGGATGTCTGAATGTGCGTGGATGTTGTGTGAATGATAAGAAAGAGATGATTGTGGATGTTATGAATGAGAAGTGAAACAAAGCTGAAGGGGGTGGGAGAGTTTCAGTGGGGAGAAATAAATTGGATTAGGTCAGGGATTTCAAATAGAGTTAGAGCTACAGGAGGAGTAACAATAATGTTGAAGGATAAGTTATGGCAGGAAAAGAGGGGATATAAATGCATTAATTCAAGGATTATGTGGAGTAAAATAAAGGTTGGATGTGAAAATTGGGTTATAGTGAGAATTTACGCACCTGGAGAAGAGGGAAGTGTAGAGGAAAGAGAGATTTTGGGAAAAGTTGAGTGAGTACGTGGGGAGTTTTGAACTAAGTGTGAGAATACTTGTGGTTGGGGATTTCAATGCAAAAATGGGTAAAAATGTTGTGGAGGGAGTAGTAGGTAAATTTGGGGTGCCAGGGCTAAATGAAAATGGGGAGCCTTTAATTGAGCTATGTGTAGAAAGAGATTTGGTAATAGGTAATACATATTTTATGAAAAAGAGGATAAATATATATACAAAGGTATGATACAGTATGTAATGAAAGTAGTTTGTTAAATTATGTATTGGTGGATAAAAGGTTGATGGGTAGGCATCAGGATGTACATGTTTATAGAGGGGCAACGGATATATAGGATCATTATTTAGTTGTAGCTACAGTTAGAGTAAGAGGTAGATGGGACAAAAGGAAAATGGAAACAAGTAAGAGAGAGGTGAAAGTGTATAAACTAAGGAAGGAGGAAGTTAGGGTGAGATATAAGAAACTATTGGCAGAAAGATGGGCTAGTGCAAGTATGAGTAGTGGGGGATGGGGGAGGTTGAAGAGGGTTGGAATAGTTCTAAAAACGCAGTATTAGAATGTGGGGCAGAAGTTTGTGGCTATAGGAGGGTGGGTGCAGGAGGAAAGAGGAGTGATTGGTGGAATGATGAAGTAAAGGGTGTGATAAAAGAGAAAAAGGTAGCTTATGAAAGGTTTTTATAAAGCAGAAGTGTTATACAAAGAGTAGAGTATATGGAGAGTAAAAGAAAGGTGAAGAGAGTGGTGAGAGAATGCAAAAGGAGAGCAGATGATAGAGTGGGAGAGGCACTGTCAAGAAATTTTGATGAAAACAAGAAAAAAAATTGGAGATAAACAAGTTAAGAAAGCCTAGGGAACGAATGGATTTGTCAGTTAAACACAGAGTAGGGGAGTTAGTAGAGGGGGAGCTGGAGGTATTGGGTAGATGGCGGGAATATTTTGAGGAACTTTTAAATGTCAACGAAGAAAGGGAGGCGGTCATTTCATGCACTGGCCAGTGAAGTATAACATCTTTTAGGAGTGAAGGACAGCATGATGTGAGTGTGGGGGAGGTGCGTGAGGCATTACGTAGTATGAAAGGGGGTAAAGCAGCTGGAACTGACGGGATCATGACAGAAACGTTAAAAGCAGGAGGAGATATAGTGTTGGAGTGGTTGGTATTTTTGTTTAATGAATGTATGGAAGAGGGGAGGGAACCTAGGGATTGACAGAGCGCATGTATAGTTCCTTTATATAAAGGGAAGGGGGACAAAAGGGATTGTAAAAATTATAGTGGAATAAGTTTACTGAGTATACAAGGAAAAGTGTACGGTAGGGTTATTATTGAAAGAATTAGAGGTAAGACAGAGAGTAGGATTGCGGATGAGCAAGGAGGCTTTAGAGTGGGTAGGGGATGTGTAGATCAAGTATTTAGATAAAGGTAGGGAAGTTTTCATTGCATTTATGAATTTAGAAAAGGCATATGAGCAATGTGGCAGATGTTGCAAGTATATGGAATAGGTACTAAGTTACCAAATGCTGTAAAGAGTTTTTATGAGGATAGTGAGTCTCAGGTTAGGGAGTGTAGAAGAGAGGGAGATTACTTCTCGGTAAAAGTAGGTCTTAGACAGGGATGTGTAATATCACCATGGTTGTTTTAATATTTTTGTAGATGGGGTTGTGAAAGAAATGCTAGGGTGTTGGGGAGAGGGGTGGGATTAAATTATGGGGAATCAAATACAAAATGGGAGTTGACACAGTTACTTTTTGCTGATGATACTGTGCTTATGGGTGATTCTTTACACACCCACGAGTGTGGGTGTGTAAAGGTAGAAAGTTGAAAGTGAACATAGATAAGATTAAGGTTATGATGGTATCAAATGATTTAGATAAAGAAAAATTGAATATCACATTGGAGAGGAGTGGATGAAATGAGTGTTTTCAGATATTTGGGAGTTGATGTGTCAGTGGAAGAGTTTATGAAGGAGGAGGTTAACCATAGAACTGATGAGAGGAAAAAAGGTGAGTGGCGCATTGAGGTATATGTGGAGACAACAAACGTTATCAATGGAGGCAAAGAAGGGAATGTATAAAAGTATAGTGGTACCAACACTCTTATATGGGTGTGAAACTTGGGTTGTAAATGCTGCAGCGAGGAGGCGGTTGGAGGCAGTGGAGATGTCCTGTCTAAGGGCAATGTGTGGTGTAAATATTATGCAGAGAATTCGGGGAGTGGAAATTAGGAGGTGTGGAGTTAATAAAAGTATTAGTCAGAGGGCTGTGAGAGGGGTTGAGGTGGTTTGGTCATTTAGAGAGAATGGATCAAAGTAGAATGACATGGAGAGCGTATAAATCTGTAGGGAAAGGAACGCGGGGTAGGGGTCGTCCCCAAAAAGGTTGGAGGGAGGGGGTAAAGGAGGTTTTGTAGGCGAGGGGCTTGGACTTCCAGCAAGAGTACATGAGCGTGTTAGATAGGAGTAATGGAGACGAATGTTTTTTGGGACCTGACAGCTGTTGGAGTGTGAGCAGGGTAATATTTAGTGAATGGAATCAGGGAAACCGGTTATTTTTATATAGCCGGACATGAGTTCTGGAAATGTGAAGTACAATGCCTGCACTTTAAAGGAGGGGTTCGGGATAATAGCAGTTTGGAGGGATGTGCAATAGGACGGTATATATATAAATGGGGCCCTGATATTATATTCTATACGGTAAATAGTATAGTTTATTACATTTCAAGTCACTTTTTATATTTTATTCTTATATATGCTTCTAAGCTGCTGTATATGGGCGCCTCTGCAAAAACAGTGATTATGTATGAGCGAGATGAAAGTGTTGAATGATGAAAGTATTTTCGTTTTGGGGATTTTTTCTTTCTTTTTGGGTCACCCTGCCTAGGTGGGAGACGGCCGACTTGTTGAAATAAATAAATAAATAAATAAATAAAAATATATATATATATATATATATATATATATATATATATATATATATATATATATATATTTGTGCTCACGAACGAGAGGTATTGATCAATAACAACACTGCACTAGCCAAGGACTCGAACCCATGCTGCTTTGGCCTGCCGCATGGTGGGCGAAAACTCATGACGCCTTAATCCACTGGACCATACAATCCTTCAGAGTAGCGCATCCAGCGGAACTGGAGGTTGTACTCGCTACCCAAGGACACACGAAGGTGTGGATGACTCTAGGCTAATTTCATTCTAGTCCCTGTTTGGTGTACTAGTTCAACGAGCAGTATTTTATATTATTGTGGCCACGAACGAGTGTTATTGATTAATAACAACACTGCGACTAGCCAAGGACTCGAACCCATGCTGCTTTGGCTCGGCACAGTAATATAAAATACGTACTGCTCGTTGTACTAGTACACCAAACAGGGACTAGAATGAAATTAGCCTAGAGTCATCCACACCATCGTGTGTCCTTGGGTAGCGAGTACAACATCTAGTTCCGCTGGATGCTCTACTCTTAAGGATCGTATGGTCCAGTGGATTAAGGCGTCATGAGTTCTCGCCCACAATGAGGCAGACCAAAGCAGCATGGGTTCGAGTCCTTGGCTAGTGCAGTGTTGTTATTGATCAATACCACTCGTTCGTGGCCACAAATATATATATATATATATATATATATATATATATATATATATATATATATATATATATATTTTATTTTTATTATCACACTGGCCGATTCCCACCAAGGCAGGGTGGCCCGAAAAAGAAAAACTTTCACCATCATTCACTCCATCACTGTCTTGCCAGAAGGGTGCTTTACACTACAGTTTTTAAACTGCAACATTAACACCCCTCCTTCAGAGTGCAGGCACTGTACTTCCCATCTCCAGGACTCAAGTCCGGCCTGCCGGTTTCCTTGAATCCCTTCAAAAATGTTACTTTGCTCACACTCCAACAGCACGTCAAGTATTAAAAACCATTTGTCTCCATTCACTCCTATCAAACACGCTCACGCATGCCTGCTGGAAGTCCAAGCCCCTCGCACACAAAACCTCATTTACCCCCTCCCTCCAACCTTTCCTAGGCCGACCCCTACCCCGCCTTCCTTCCACTACAGACTGATACACTCTTGAAGTCATTCTGTTTCGCTCCATTCTCTCTACATGTCCGAACCACCTCAACAACCCTTCCTCAGCCCTCTGGACAACAGTTTTGGTAATCCCGCACCTCCTCCTAACTTCCAAACTACGAATTCTCTGCATTATATTCACACCACACATTGCCCTCAGACATGACATCTCCACTGCCTCCAGCCTTCTCCTCGCTGCAACATTCATCACCCACGCTTCACACCCATATAAGAGCGTTGGTAAAACTATACTCTCATACATTCACCTCTTTGCCTCCAAGGACAAAGTTCTTTGTCTCCACAGACTCCTAAGTGCACCACTCACTCTTTTTCCCTCATCAATTCTATGATTCACCTCATCTTTCATAGACCCATCCGCTGACACGTCCACTCCCAAATATCTGAATATGTTCACCTCCTCCATACTCTCTCCCTCCAATCTGATATCCAATCTTTCATCACCTAATCTTTTTGTTATCCTCATAACCTTACTCTTTCCTGTATTCACCTTTAATTTTCTTCTTTTGCACACCCTACCAAATTCATCCACCAATCTCTGCAACTTCTCTTCAGAATCTCCCAAGAGCACAGTGTCATCAGCAAAGAGCAGCTGTGACAACTCCCACTTTGTGTGTGATTCTTTATCTTTTAACTCCACGCCTCTTGCCAAGACCCTCGCATTTACTTCTCTTACAACCCCATCTATAAATATATTAAACAACCACGGTGACATCACACATCCTTGTCTAAGGCCTACTTTTACTGGGAAAAAATTTCCCTCTTTCCTACATACTCTAACTTGAGCCTCACTATCCTCGTAAAAACTCTTCACTGCTTTCAGTAACCTACCTCCTACACCATACACTTGCAACATCTGCCACATTGCTCCCCTATCCACCCTGTCATACGCCTTTTCCAAATCCATAAATGTCACAAAGACCTCTTTAGCCTTATCTAAATACTGTTCACTTATATGTTTCACTGTAAACACCTGGTCCACACACCCCCTACCTTTCCTAAAGCCTCCTTGTTCATCTGCTATCCTATTCTCCGTCTTACTCTTAATTCTTTCAATTATAACTCTACCATACACTTTACCATGTATACTCAACAGACTTATCCCCCTATAATTTTTGCACTCTCTTTTATCCCCTTTGCCTTTATACAAAGGAACTATGCATGCTCTCTGCCAATCCCTAGGTACCTTACCCTCTTCCATACATTTATTAAATAATTGCACCAACCACTCCAAAACTATATCCCCACCTGCTTTTAACAGTTCTATCTTTATCCCATCAATCCCGGCTGCCTTACCCCCTTTCATTTTACCTACTGCCTCACGAACTTCCCCCACACTCACAACTGGCTCTTCCTCACTCCTACAAGATGTTATTCCTCCTTGCCCTATACACGAAATCACAGCTTCCCTATCTTCATCAACATTTAACAATTCCTCAAAATATTCCCTCCATCTTCCCAATACCTCTAACTCTCCATTTAATAACTCTCCTCTCCTATTTTTAACTGACAAATCCATTTGCTCTCTAGGCTTTCTTAACTTGTTAATCTCACTCCAAAACTTTTTCTTATTTTCAACAAAATTTGTTGATAACATCTCACCCACTCTCTCATTTGCTCTCTTTTTACATTGCTTCACCACTCTCTTAACCTCTCTCTTTTTCTCCATATACTCTTCCCTCCTTGCATCACTTCTACTTTGTAAAAACTTCTCATATGCTAACTTTTCCTCCCTTACTACTCTCTTTACATCATCATTCCACCAATCGCTCCTCTTCCCTCCTGCACCCACTTTCCTGTAACCACAAACTTCTGCTGAACACTCTAACACTACATTTTTAAACCTACCACATACCTCTTCGACCCCATTGCCTATGCTCTCATTAGCCCATCTATCTTCCAATAGCTGTTTATATCTTACCCTAACTGCCTCCTCTTTTAGTTTATAAACCTTCACCTCTCTCTTCCCTGATGCTTCTATTCTCCTTGTATCCCATCTACCTTTTACTCTCAGTGTAGCTACAACTACAAAGTGATCTGATATATCTGTGGCCCCTCTATAAACATGTACATCCTGAAGTCTACTCAACAGTCTTTTATCTACCAATACATAATCCAACAAACTACTGTCATTTCGCCCTACATCATATCTTGTATACTTATTTATCCTCTTTTTCTTAAAATATGTATTACCTATAACTAAACCCCTTTCTAT
Source organism: Cherax quadricarinatus (assembly GCF_038502225.1). Taxonomy (NCBI): domain Eukaryota; kingdom Metazoa; phylum Arthropoda; class Malacostraca; order Decapoda; family Parastacidae; genus Cherax; species Cherax quadricarinatus. Next base: position 20,703,725 of record NC_091305.1, on the reverse strand, counting down.
ACAAAGTTCAATCAAAGGGCTCCCATTATCATTTACACCTGGCACCCCAAACTTACCTACCACACCCTCTCTAAAAGTTTCTCCTACTTTAGCATTCAGGTCCCCTACCACAATTACTCTCTCACTTGGTTCAAAGGCTCCTATACATTCACTTAACATCTCCCAAAATCTCTCTCTCTCCTCTGCATTCCTCTCTTCTCCAGGTGCATACACGCTTATTGTGACCCACTTCTCGCATCCAACCTTTACTTTAATCCACATAATTCTTGAATTTACACATTCATATTCTCTTTTCTCCTTCCATAACTGATCATTTAACATTACTGCTACCCCTTCCTTTGCTCTAACTCTCTCAGATACTCCAGATTTAATCCCATTTATTTCCCCCCACTGAAACTCTCCTACCCCCTTCAGCTTTGTTTCGCTTAGGGCCAGGACATCCAACTTCTTTTCATTCATAACATCAGCAATCATCTGTTTCTTGTCATCCGCACTACATCCACGCACATTTAAGCATCCCAGTTTTATAAAGTTTTTCTTCTTCTCTTTTTTAGTAAATGTCTACAGGAGAAGGGGTTACCAGCCCATTGCTCCCGGCATTTTAGTCGCCTCACACGACACGCATGGCTTACGGAGGAAAGATTCTTTTCCACTTCCCCATGGACAATAGAAGAAATAAAGAACAAGAGCTATTTAGAAAAAGGAGAAAAACCTAGATGTATGTATATATATATATGCATGTGCGTGTCTGTGAAGTGTGACCAAAGTGTAAGTAGGAGTAGCAAGATATCCCTGTTATCTAGCGTGTTTATGAGACAGAAAAAAAAACCAGCAATCCTACCATCATGCAAAACAGTTACAGGTTTTTGTTTCACAGTCATATATATATATATATATATGTGTGTGTGTGTGTGTGTGTGTGTGTGTGTAATGCTCCCTTGAGGCTGAGATAGCATCAAGGAACTATATCTATATAAGAGTTCTCAGAAATTACTAAATGGCAATGGGAAGAAGAGATATTAGAAGACAGTAAAACTGAGACAATGAGAAGAAAAAAAAAAGAGCAGAATAGGATGACCAGTGTGTGTATATCGCAGGTAACGTTACACCCAGCATCATCAATATTTACCCAGCTAAAATGGGATAAAGATAGAGCAACTATGTTATGCCGTCAGTGCCAGACTTTCTGAATAGCTGATGCTGGGAAGAGTGGGCGGCGTGTGATGAAAACTTGTCTCCCTGCACTACTTACATGAAAGAAACTCATTCAGTGAAGGTCAAAGTCTTCACAAACACACCTTCCGCCGGCCTTTTTTCTTTTATAAGACAAATAACCTTTGCTTATGAATGGCAAATATCCATTCATTATTCATAAACTTCTTTCATACACCTTTATAAAACAGGCAAAATTTCAGCATAAAGAATAATAATAATGCGCATTTATATTTTGGACGGGCAATGCCGTACACGAAATAATTTTACCATCATTCATCTACTGGTGACTGGGAACCATCGCTCCTACAGAACAATTAAATTGGAACCAAAGTATTACAGTAATACGTACTAATAATAAACAGTTAAGATAAATGTAAAGCGAATGCAAGAAGTTTATCAGATTTATTCTCCATTTTTATTTATTCGTGAGACAAAAGGAAAGATCATCAATCTTGCCGGAATGCAAACCATTTTTTTTAAGAGGATTCTGTTTCACACTTAAGACAAGACTGTGGATTGGCTAACTACCAACCTACATTTGTCATTTATGCCGTGAAATGAATGGTGCAACCTTTACTCTAAAAGAGCGTACAATTGTAGCAAGCGTAACCAAGAGTCGATTTCCGTATGACCTAAAAAATTTAAGTACTTATAAGCTGTAATATCAGTTAACACTTAAGCTATCAAAACAAATTAGATTTTCAAGCCACTAGTCACCAGTGGAACACACTGGAAATGTTGCTGTGGTTATGTATATTAAATCTGAGGGTCATATTCTGACAATTCTCCCAGGATGCCTCATTCAAGATCTACCTATCCCATTGGTACGCCCAAATACGACGTGCTGGTATGTGGCGGAAGATACAAGTCATTTGAATAGGTATCAAGGGTTATAATCAATTAAAAGAACGTTCGTTTTCTGCTTTGCTGGGGTATAAGAACGTAGGCATGACGACACGCCAGAGATAGTAGCAGTCACTTCAAAGTGACGGTTGCTATCTCTGCCTGTCAGTTTGAATGTGCTCCGAGCACACAGGAAACCCACATAGCTCGTGCTACTCACCTTATTCTCTCTTTGGGGGTTGAGCTAGACCTCTTGGATCCCCCCCATCACCTTTATTCATTATCCAGTGTGCTTTACTCCAAACCCTGCATGATGTGTAATATCAAGTGACTCCGTGTACGAAGTCAACATGCACTGTGTCTCACTATACTCTCACATGCTGAAAGAATTCTTTCAAAAGTCTCTCTACTTTATTCGAACTTCATTTCCATTTGTGCTATCTTGTGCTATTGTCTCACCCGTAAGTCTGTCCCTGCCTGCTTCTTTAATGTATCCAGTACGTATGTCTCTTACGGGTTTAAATTATTATAATCAAAACCAAACGCTAAACCCATTATGGCCATACAGCTTACGGGTTTAGAGCTCCATATAATAATGTGACCATGTCTCTTCTGGTTCTTTGATCCTCTAGTGATGCCATGGTCAGTTCTCTTAACATTCTATATGAGGGGTTATTTTATCTCTACAACTTTGCCGGCCTTAAATAATTTAGGGCAGTTGGTGTACAGAAATCTTTGTGTTTCTAGAGAAAAAAACGCCTTGAAGAGAATTGTCACTGACATAACATCCCTTGCTTGGATTTTTCTTGTGGCGCACCTTATCTCTTCTCTCGCAGCTGTAATAGTAACGCTACTGTGCTCTTTGAATGTAAGCTCTTTCAACATGATTTATTTACAAATTTCATACATCTCTTTCTCTCACTTTATAATAGTTTTTTTTTTTGGCTCTTTTCTCATTTTGAAATAAATATTTTTCACATAGTAAAGACACTTAAATTTGTCTTCAATGACTATCGTGTTCTTTTTTGGTCAACCACTAATTGATTTTACTCACACCTTCAAATTTTACACTGTCCTTAATGGATGCTGTTCGTACATATTCTTGTGTCTGCATAACAATGTTTCTCAGATATGAGGATGAGAAGGCATTTGGAGCAACTTGCAGTGTGAACAGACTGATGTAGTGGCCAGACTTAGGCTTGGTTACAAGTACTTCTGGCAGTTTGGGAGACACACAGATGATGATCAAACTAAATGGAAATTATGTGGTCAGGCATATGGTCATTGTCTTGAACACTATGTACTTAATTGTCCACTTATTGAGGAATAGAGATAGAGAGTATAATAACCTATGTGACATGTCAAGATATCTTATTAATGAAAATAAGGTACCAGATATACTAAGCAAATTTCCTAAATTTGCTTGTAACAGATAAGTGAACTGCAGATATGGAGATATAAATCCAAATGTACACCTACTAACGCTTTTGGGGCCTAGTTCCCAGGCCTTTTGTGTATCCATGTGCTCTTGCATTACTGCCCACAGGATGAATATGGGGTGCACAATAAACTAGCCACTTTGGTCACATTATTATTATTATTATAATCAAGGGGGAAGCGCTAAACCCGTAGGATTATACAGCGCCCAGGGGGGGGGATGTGGAAGGCATTCAGGCTTAATTCGGGGAACTGGAGCACAGATCCAATTCCCTAAATCAAGAGCCCCTCACCAACATCAAGGAACCTTCCATGAGGGGCACTTCGGTCACAAAATCTAAATCTAAGGCATATGGAAGAGCAAAGTGCCCTGAGGAACCGAGATTTTTACAGGACTCTGTTTTTATTTTAGCTATTCCTCATTTGGTCCAGTTTATTAGAAAAATGAAGATACATTTGTCCACATTTCCAGTTATTCTATTTGTATGCATTTTGTGGGATCTCTTGAACTTGTCCTTCCCGTGTTTTCAATTATAATGCGGCTTTCTCGCCTGCATTCCAAGAGCACAGGATGGCGTTTTATTTAAAAAATCATGATTTTATAATAGTATCATAGCATGCATAGCATTATTTGGTTGTAGTTACAAAAAGAGTAAGAGGTACATGGGTTACAAGGAGAATGACATCAGTAAGAGAGAAGTGAAAGTTTATTAACTAAAGGAAGAGGTAATTAGGATAAGATACAAGCAACTGTTGGGAGAAAGGTGGGCTAGTGGGAGTATACGTAATAAGGAGGTCGACCAAGTATGAGATTGTGCTAAGAATGCAGAGTTAAAGTGTTCAGCAGAAGTTTGTGGATATAGGAAGGTGGGTGATGAAAGCAAAAGGAGCGATTGGTGGAATGAGGAGGTAAAGAAGGTGATAAGGCAAAAAAGGTTAGCATATGAAAGATTTTTACAAAGCAGGAGTGATATAAGAAGATTGGAGTGCATGAACAGTAAAATAGAGGTTAAAAGACTAGAGAGAGTGTGTAAATGATACAGTGGGTGAGATTTTGTCAACCTATTTTGCTGAGAATAAGAAATGTTTAGGGGCAAGATTAATAAGCTGAGAAAGATTAGGGAATTAATGGATTTACCAGTTAAAAATAAAAGAGGGGAGTTATTAGATGGGAGGGTAAAGGTATTCTGAAGATGTAAGAACTATTTTAAGCTGTAGTGAGAAAGAACCAGATGTGAGTGGGGGAACGCAGGTGCACGAGGCAGTGGGACAAATGAAAGGGGGTAAAGCAGGCTGGACTGATGGGATCAAAACAGAAATATTAAAAGCAGGTGTGGGTAGAATTTTGGAGTGGCTAGTGCTTTTCTTCAATAAAGGTGTGAAGGGAAAGGTACCTAGGGATTGTCAGAGAGCGTGCATATTTCCTTTGTATAAACGAAAGGGGAACAACAGAATATAAGAATTATATGGAAATAAGCCCGTTGAGTACACCAAGTAAAATGTATGGTAGAGTTATTATTGAAAGAATTAAGGGCAAGATGGAAAAAAGAACAGCAGATGAATAAGGGGTTTTTAAGGAGGGTAGATGTGTAGACCAAGTGTTTACACAGAAGGATATAAGTGAACAATATTTAGACTCTGAAAAAGAAGTTTTCGTTGCATTTATGGATTTAGAAAGGGCATATGATACTGTGGATAAGGGAGCAATGTAGCAAATGTTGCAAGTGTATGAAATATGAGGTAGGTTATTGAAAGTAGTTAGGAGTTTTTATAAGGATAGTAAGGCTCATGTTAGGGTAAGTAGGAGAGAGATTATTTCCCAGTAAAAGTAGGCCTTAGATAGGATGCATGTTGTCACAATGGTTGTTTAACATATTTAAAGATGGGGCTGTAAAAGAAGTGGATGCCAGGGTGTCGGGGAGAGGTGTGGAATTAAAAGATAAAGAATTTAATACAAAATGGGAGTTGCCACAGATGCTTTTTGCCGATGGCACTGTACTTCTAGGAGATTCTGAAGAGAAGATTGTAAATCTTGTAGGACAAATTTGGGAGAGTATATAAAGGAAGGAAATTAAAAGTGAATATAGGAAAGGGAGAGATGATGAGAGGTAACAAAAAAAATTTAGGTAATGAATGACTGAATCTCAGATTGGAAGGAGGGAGTATGAAGTGGATGTGTTGAGATATTTGGGAGTGAACTCGTGGGTGGATGGTTTATGAAAGAAATGAACCATATAGTTGACGAGGGAAAAAAATGGATGGTGCATTGAGGTATCTGTGGAGACAAAGAACGTTATCCCTGAAGGCAAAACGTGGAATGTATCAGAGTATAGTGGTACCAACACACTTATATGCATGTGAAGCATGGTTTTTGAATATTACGGCGAGGAAGAGGCTGGAGGCCGTGAAGATTTCATGTCTGAGGTCAATATGTGATGTGAATATTAGGCAGAGATTCGTAGTTTTGAAAAATAGGAAGTGCAGGGTTACTAAGTACATTATCCAGACAGCTGAGGAGGGATTGAGGTGGTCTGGACATTTAGAGGATGGAACAAAATAGGATGACCTGGAGAGTGTATAAATCTGTAGGAGTAAAGGAGGGGTTGGGGTCATTCTAAGAAGGGTTTGAAGGGGTAAAGAAGGTATTGTGTGTGCAAGGGGCTTGGCATTCAACAGGCATGTGTGAACGCGTTAAACAGAAGTGGAGGTAAAGGTTTTTTATGAATTTACATGCTGTTCGAGTGTGAGAAAGGTAACATTTATGAAGGGACTCAGGGAAACGATTTAGCCGGATTTGATTACTGGAGGTGGGAAATACAGTGAATGCACTCTGAAGGAGTGGTGGGGATATTATAGTTTGAAGGGGCGTCTGAGTTGTGGTGTCGGCACACCTCTTGCAAGACAGTGGAGTGATGATGTATAATATATATACATACATATATATATATATATATATATATATATATATATATATATATATATATATATATATATATATATATATATATATATATATATTATATGTCGTGCCGAATAGGCAGAACTTGAGATCTTGGCTTAAATAGCAAAGCTCATCTTGCCAAATAGGACAAGTGAAAATTTGTGTATGCAATAATTTCGCCAAAATCATTCTGAACCTAACGAAAAAAATATATTTCACTGTGTTCGTTTAGTATTAAATTATTGTAAACAAATCTAAAATATATTTAGTTGGGTTAGGCTAAAATAAATTGTTCTTGTTATAATAAGGTTAGGTAAGATTTCTAAGATTCTTTTGGAGTAAAATTAAAATTTTTTACATTAACATTATTGAAAGAAATATATCTTTAAACGTATAAGAGAAAATTTTAGACTTAATTTTAAATGAGTTCTTGCTAATTGGCCAGTTTTACATATTCGGCACGTCATTTTATATATATATATATATATATATATATATATATATATATATATATATATATATATATATATATATATATATATATATATATATATCGGGAAGTACCACCTCTGGAACCGTGCTGGGGACCCTCATACTCAGATAAAAAAAAATAAACTTACTTCACAGAAAGCTCAAGGTTCTCCCCGAAAGTTTTTGAATATTGTCTTCTCCTACCCCCCCCCCCCCCCATTCTATATTCTAAGTAGACTTTATTTAAAGACAATTTACATTGACAAAAATACATTAGGGAATAGAACAATGCAGATAATATCTCAGAGCTATATCTTGAATACTTCATCCAGCTCCCAGGCGGTGGGGCGCGTCCCAAAACGCTGCAGGCATTTTCCCTCTGGATCGCAACACTGACTCTCCGAAAGAGGAAGCTGACCGCTCTGTGATCCTTGGTTTCTGTGATGAGTTTTTCACCCAGCTCTTTGAGGAACTTTAGAGCACACTTGCCCCATGCTCTAAGGGTCTCAGAAACTACAGGGATGAAGTTATAGCAAGGGAGAAGGCCATCAAATTTGCGGGCCTTCTGGGTCTCTCTGTAGCTGGCAGCGCCACCGCCTTCAGCTTAAGAGTATGGCAAGTGGTGGCACAGGTGTAGTCCCAGGCAATCTGCTTACCATCCTTCCATCAGGACGCTTTTGACTTCCATCACGCCTCTGTATTTGGAGTTCCCATTGAGCTGAGCAACGGGCTGTGGCGAGGCTTCTCTTTATGATGTCGCTGACCACCTCATGTCTAGCATACTTCCCTTCTGATGTGTGACACATGAGACCATGAAGTCCGAATCGATCAGAAAGCGCCCTGCCGCAAATACACCTACGTTCGGTGAGTATGGGGGCGGTTAGACGAAAAGCAACTCTAATCCGAATGGCCTCTGGATGGAGTCGAGTGCCCAGAGAGGAACTGAGACAAGCTAAAAGGAAATCTGAATGTGGTGCCTTCACCGCTAGGAGACAGGCATTGTCCTTTCCTGAAGCGTTGGCGAGCATTGTGTTGGCGATTTATAATATATATATATATATATATATATATATATATATATATATATATATATATATATATATATATATATATATATATATATGGGAACCACACCACCGTATGTCCTCGGATCACAGCACAACACCTAGCTCTGCTGGGTGCGTGATCTTTGTAGAATTGGGTTGTCCTGTGGGTTAGTGTCGTGTGATTTTCGCTCACCATGATGCGGGCCAAAACAACATGGGTTCGAGCCCTCGGCTAGTCGCAGTGTTACTATTGAGTAAATACGAGTCGTTCGTGGTAACAATGCGGTATATATTGCTTGTGGAGGCTAGTACCCCAAACGGGGAGAAAAATGAAATTAGCTCTGCTGCGTGCGTGATTTTTGTAGGGTTGGGTGGTCCTGTGGGTTAGGGCGTCGTGTTATTTCGCTCACCATGAGGCGGATCAAAACAACATGAGTTCGAGCCCTCGCCCAGTCGCAGTGTTGTTACTGATATATATATATATATATATATATATATATATATATATATATATATATATATATATATATATATATATATATATATATATATATATATATATATACCGTGCCGAATAGGCAGAACTTGCTATCTTGGCTTAAACAGCAACACTCATCTTGCCATATAGGACAAGCGAAAATTTCTGTATGCAATATTATCGTCAAAAATCATTCTGAGTCTAACGGAAAAAATATATTTCACTGTATGTATTGGTAGATAAAAGACTGTTGAGTAGACTTCAGGATGTACATGTTTATAGAGGGGCCACAGATATATCAGATCACTTTCTAGTTGTAGCTACACTGAGAGTAAAAGGTAGATGGGATACAAGGAGAATAGAAGCATCAGGGAAGAGAGAGGTGAAGGTTTATAAACTAAAAGAGGAGGCAGTTAGGGTAAGATATAAACAGCTATTGGAGGATAGATGGGCTAATGAGAGCATAGGCAATGGGGTCGAAGAGGTATGGGGTAGGTTTAAAAATGTAGTGTTAGAGTGTTCAGCAGAAGTTTGTGGTTACAGGAAAGTGGGTGCAGGAGGGAAGAGGAGCAATTGGTGGAATGATGATGTAAAGAGAGTAGTAAGGGAGAAAAAGTTAGCATATGAGAAGTTTTTACAAAGTAGAAGTGATGCAAGGAGGGAAGAGTATATGGAGAAAAAGAGAGAAGTTAAGAGAGTGGTGAAGCAATGTAAAAAGAGAGCAAATGAGAGAGTGGGTGAGATGTTATCAACAAATTTTGTTGAAAATAAGAAAAAGTTTTGGAGTGAGATTAACAAGTTAAGAAAGCCTAGAGAACAAATGGATTTGTCAGTTAAAAATAGGAGAGGAGAGTTATTAAATGGAGAGTTAGAGGTATTGGGAAGATGGAAGGAATATTTTGAGGAATTGTTAAATGTTGATGAAGATAGGGAAGCTGTGATTTCGTGTATAGGGCAAGGAGGAATAACATCTTGTAGGAGTGAGGAAGAGCCAGTTGTGAGTGTGGGGGAAGTTCGTGAGGCAGTAGGTAAAATGAAAGGGGGTAAGGCAGCCGGGATTGATGGGATAAAGATAGAAATGTTAAAAGCAGGTGGGGATATAGTTTTGGAGTGGTTGGTGCAATTATTTAATAAATGTATGGAAGAGGGTAAGGTACCTAGGGATTGGCAGAGAGCATGCATAGTTCCTTTGTATAAAGGCAAAGGGGATAAAAGAGAGTGCAAAAATTATAGGGGGATAAGTCTGTTGAGTGTACCTGGTAAAGTGTATGGTAGAGTTATAATTGAAAGAATTAAGAGTAAGACGGAGAATAGGATAGCAGATGAACAAGGAGGCTTTAGGAAAGGTAGGGGGTGTGTGGACCAGGTGTTTACAGTGAAACATATAAGTGAACAGTATTTAGATAAGGCTAAAGAGGTCTTTGTGGCATTTATGGATTTGGAAAAGGCGTATGACAGGGTGGATAGGGGGGCAATGTGGCAGATGTTGCAAGTGTATGGTGTAGGAGGTAGGTTACTGAAAGCAGTGAAGAGTTTTTACGAGGATAGTGAGGCTCAAGTTAGAGTATGTAGGAAAGAGGGAAATTTTTTCCCAGTAAAAGTAGGCCTTAGACAAGGATGTGTGATGTCACCGTGGTTGTTTAATATATTTATAGATGGGGTTGTAAGAGAAGTAAATGCGAGGGTATTGGCAAGAGGCGTGGAGTTAAAAGATAAAGAATCACACACAAAGTGGGAGTTGTCACAGCTGCTCTTTGCTGATGACACTGTGCTCTTGGGAGATTCTGAAGAGAAGTTGCAGAGATTGGTGGATGAATTTGGTAGGGTGTGCAAAAGAAGAAAATTAAAGGTGAATACAGGAAAGAGTAAGGTTATGAGGATAACAAAAAGATTAGGTGATGAAAGATTGAATATCAGATTGGAGGGAGAGAGTATGGAGGAGGTGAACGTATTCAGATATTTGGGAGTGGACGTGTCAGCGGACGGGTCTATGAAAGATGAGGTGAATCATAGAATTGATGAGGGAAAAAGAGTGAGTGGTGCACTTAGGAGTCTGTGGAGACAAAGAACTTTGTCCTTGGAGGCAAAGAGGGGAATGTATGAGAGTATAGTTTTACCAACGCTTTTATATGGGTGTGAAGCGTGGGTGATGAATGTTGCAGCGAGGAGAAGGCTGGAGGCAGTGGAGATGTCATGTCTGAGGGCAATGTGTGGTGTGAATATAATGCAGAGAATTCGTAGTTTGGAAGTTAGGAGGAGGTGCGGGATTACCAAAACTGTTGTCCAGAGGGCTGAGGAAGGGTTGTTGAGGTGGTTCGGACATGTAGAGAGAATGGAGCGAAACAGAATGACTTCAAGAGTGTATCAGTCTGTAGTGGAAGGAAGGCGGGGTAGGGGTCGGCCTAGGAAGGGTTGGAGGGAGGGGGTAAAGGAGGTTTTGTGTGCGAGGGGCTTGGACTTCCAGCAGGCATGCGTGAGCGTGTTTGATAGGAGTGAATGGAGACAAATGGTTTTTAATACTTGACGTGCTGTTGGAGTGTGAGCAAAGTAACATTTATGAAGGGATTCAGGGAAACCGGCAGGCCGGACTTGAGTCCTGGAGATGGGAAGTACAGTGCCTGCACTCTGAAGGAGGGGTGTTAATGTCGCAGTTTAAAAACTGTAGTGTAAAGCACCCTTCTGGCAAGACAGTGATGGAGTGAATGATGGTGAAAGTTTTTCTTTTTCGGGCCACCCTGCCTTGGTGGGAATCGGCCGGTGTGATAATAAAAAAAAAAAAAATGTTTAGAACAGGTCGCTCCTGTCTGTCTCAACTACTGGATCACTACGACAAGGTCCTAAATGCACTAGAAGACAAAAAGAATGCAGATGTAATATATACAGACTTTGCAAAAGCCTTCGACAAGTGTGACCATGGCGTAATAGCGCACAAAATGCGCGCTAAAGGAATAACAGGAAAAGTCGGTCGATGGATCTATAATTTCCTCACTAACAGAACACAGAGAGTAGTCGTCAACAGAGTAAAGTCCGAGGCAGCTACGGTGAAAAAGCTCTGTTCCACAAGGCACAGTACTAGCTCCCATCTTGTTCCTCATCCTCATATCCGACATAGACAAGGATGTCAGCCACAGCACCGTGTCTTCCTTTGCAGATGACACCCGAATCTGCATGACAGTGTCTTCCATTACAGACACTGCAAGGCTCCAGGCGGACATCAACCAAATCTTTCAGTGGGCTGCAGAAAACAATATGAAGTTCAACGATGAGAAATTTCAATTACTGAGATATGGTAAACATGAGGAAATTAAATCTTCATCAGAGTACAAAACAAATTCTGGCCACGAAATAGAGCGAAACACCAACGTCAAAGACCTGGGAGTATCATGTCGGAGGATCTCACCTTCAAGGACCATAACATTGTATCAATCGCATCTGCTAGAAAAATGACAGGATGGATAATGAGAACCTTCAAAACTAGGGAGGCCAAGCCCATGATGACACTCTTCATGTCACTTGTTCTATCTAGGCTGGAATATTGCTGCACTCTAACAGCACCTTTCAAGGCAGGTGAAATTGCCGACCTAGAAAATGTACAGAGAACTTTCACGGCGCGCATAACGGAGATAAAACACCTCAATTACTGGGAGCACTTGAGGTTCCTAAACCTGTATTCCCTGGGAACGCAGGCGGGAGAGATACATGATTATATACACCTGGAAAATCCTAGAGGGACTAGTACCGAACTTGCACACGAAAATCACTCACTACGAAAGCAAAAGACTTGGCAGACGATGCACCATCCCCCCAATGAAAAGCAGGGGTGTCACTAGCACGTTAAGAGACCATACAATAAGTGTCAGGGCCCGAGACTGTTCAACTGCCTCCCAGCACACATAAGGGGGATTACCAACAGACCCCTGGCAGTCTTCAAGCTGGCACTGGACAAGCACCTAAAGTCAGTTCCTGATCAGCCGGGCTGTGGCTCGTACGTTGGTTTGCGTGCAGCCAGCAGCAACAGCCTGGTTGATCAGGCGCTGATCCACCAGGAGGCCTGGTCACAGACCGGGCCGCGGGGGCGTTGACCCCCGAAACTCTCTCCAGGTAAACTCCAGGTATATATATATATATATATATATATATATATATATATATATTATATATATATATATATATTATATATATATATATATTATATATATTATATATATATATATATATATATATATATATACATATATATTATATATATATATATATACATATATATATATATATTTTTTATTAACACACTGGCCGATTCCCACCAAGGC
>NC_091305.1:20683484-20685984 GCF_038502225.1 Cherax quadricarinatus | reverse complement strand
CCGCTCTGTTATTCTTTTCCGTCGCCTGTAAAGAGAGCGCCTGTCTCTTTCTATTTTACATCTACTCCTCCTTTTTCTTAGAGGAATAAGTCTTGTGCATACATCGAGTGCCACCAAGTTAATCTGTTCTAGGCATAAGTTGGGGTCTGTGTTGCTTAGTATATCTTCCCAGCTTATATCGGTTAGGACTTGGTTTACTTGGTCCCACTTTATGTTTTTGTTATTGAAGTTGAATTTGGTGAATGCTCCCTCGTGACTAATCTCATTTTGTCGGTCTGGGGCTCTACGCATACATGTCTGAACCTCAATTATGTTGTGATCTGAGTATATTGTTTTTGATATGGTGACATTTCTTATCAGATCATCATTGTTAGTGAAGATGAGGTCTAGTGTATTCCCCATTCTAGTAGGCTCTATTATTTGCTGGTTTAAATTGAATTTTGTGCAGAGATTTAAAAGCTCGTGTGAGTGTGAGTTTTCATCAGAGCTGCCTCCTGGTGTCATTACTGCAACAATATTATTTGCTATATTCCTCCATTTTAGGTGCCTAAAGTTGAAATCCCCCAGGAGCAAGATGGGTGCAGGAGCTGGAAGATTTTCCAGAGTGGTCAATTTTTAACAGCTGTTCCTGGAATTGCTGGGATGTTGCATCCGGAGGCTTGTAGACTACCACAATGACTAGGTTTTGTTTCTCGACCTTTACTGCTAAAACTTCCACTACATCATTTGAGGCATTAAGCAGTTCTGTGCAAACAAGTGACTCTGCAATGTACAGGCCAACCCCCCCCCCCCTTTTGCCTATTCACTCTGTCACATCTGTATAGGTTGTAACCTGGGATCCATATTTCGTTGTCTAAGTGATCCTTTATGTGGGTCTCAGTGAAAGCCGCGAACATTGCCTTTGCCTCTGCAAGCAGTCCACGGATGAAAGGTATTTTGTTGTTTGTTGCTGGCTTTAGACCCTGTATATTTGCAAAGAAGAATGTCATCGGACTGGTGGTAGTGTTGGTACTGGGGGGGGGATTTTTTTTCCGGCATTAGTATCTGTATCTGTTGGTTTGGAGTGGAGGCCATCGACTGTGGTTCCACTCCAGGAATGACTGGATTTGGTGTACAATTTCTGCCATTTCCTGCCAGTTTTTTTTTCCTTCCTGGCACTAAAAAACCTCTCCCTCTTGAGTGGCTGTGGCTACCCAGGTTTTCCCATGGCCTGGATGTTTTGTATCTTTTTGTCCCCTTTAGATGGTGTGCCTGGCAATTTAAGTTATAGCACAGTCTTTCCTGTACTGAAGAGGTACACATTTCAGGGTGAAAAAGCTTACAGGAAGGGAGTTTGCATTTTCCTGTTGTCATATGGGCACGGCATTTTCTAGGGTGGTCATAGTTGCACGTCCCATCTGTTTTTCCAGATTTCCCATGTCTGCAGATACCAAGTGCATAGTATGTGCACAGGCTTGGTTTCCGTTTGCCTTGGGTTTCTGTGACTGTATTCCCTGTTGGTGCATGTTTACCTGTCTTATTCCTATCTTCCCTAGCACCAACATTGGAGCTCCCACCAGTTGTTTTTGGTAATATATCCTCACTATTGCTAGTGGAGTTCTCTTGTTTGCTATTTCCTGTTGTATTTCTTGTTTGCAATATTGGTTTTATCTTATCTTTGACTACACTTGTTTCCCCACTACGGCCCCTGTCCCCTATGAGGTCATTTATATGCATTCCTTCCTGCTGGACAAAATCTCCAGCTTCACCATTACTGTCTCCCAGGACAGCACCTCCAGCTTCACCATTACTGTCTCCCAGGACAGCATCTCCAACTTCACCATTACTGTCTCCCAGGACAGCATCTCCAGCTTCACCATTACTGTCTCCCAGGACAGCACCTCCAGCTTCACCATTTCTGTCTCCCAGGACAGCACCTCCAGCTTCACCATTACTGTCTCCCAGGACAGCACCTCCAGCTTCACCATTACTGTCTCCCAGGACAGCACCTCCAGCTTCACCATTACTGTCTCCCAGGACAGCACTATCAGCCCCACATTTACTGACTACCAGGACATCACCTCCAGCCTTACAGTTTCTGACTACATGGCCAGTATCAAGGGCAGTACCATTCAGCCCAGACTTTTTATGTTCCCATCTGTTGTAGAAAGCTTCCAGGTTGTCTATGAAAGCAGCTTTGATGTTATCCTCTTTTAATACCCTTGTGATTTTAGTCCACAGATTTATCTGCTTTGGGCATACCCAAAAACACTTCCCTGTTTTAATACTGCTTGTAGCTAGTTCTTGGATATCTGCACAAGGGGCGTGACACCAATTTCCACAAAAATGACAATTTATCCATGTGGAAGCCCGTTTGTTTGATTTATTGCAGACTACACACAGCTTCATAATGATTTGAATGGTTGATTTACTGTAATTCTACAAGCAACCTCTTGAATACTCTATTAATAACCTCTTTAAGTAAAGCTCTAGCTATCTGTATTTCTATTTCTAACTGTAC
>NC_091305.1:20675984-20678484 GCF_038502225.1 Cherax quadricarinatus | reverse complement strand
TATGTTGGTTGTGCTGGTCCATGAAATTTGTAACCTGCCGTCTCATCACTCTTTCGAAGATTTTTATGATGTGAGAAGTTAGGGCTACCGGTCTGTAATTTTTAGCTAGTGCTCTACTGCCTCCCTTGTGCAAAGGAGCTATGTCTGCACTCTTTAAGGCCTCCGGTATTTCACCTAGATCTAAGCTTTCTCCAAAGAATACTGAGGGCTCCTGCTAGTGGTACTTTGCACTTCTTTATAAATAGAGCATTCCATGAATCTGGTCCAGGTGCTGACTGAGAGGGCATGTTTTCCATTTCTTTTTCGAAATCTATGGAATTTGTACTAATGTCAGTTAGTTGGTCTGCGAGGCCTTCTTATATATATATATCTATATATATATATATATATATATATATATATATATATATATATATATATATATATATATATATATATATATATCGTTTAGCTATGAATTGCATACGTCTGGCAGCTGCCGTTGCTTAAATGTTTGGAAATATGTTATGTACAGTGAGGAGAGCTCTGAACCCTGATACACATGATGCTATAACTCCTTGGTATCCTTCCAGCTAAAAGGTTTTTGACAGGTTATTAAACAACTGGGCATTCGTCACACTTGATAAATGGTCATTACATAGCTGGTATTTGGGGTTTTTCAAACAACAACAACAACAACAACAAAAAAAACAGTTTACCCCTATTCTCTGCCCTGGGAGTGAACAATGTGTGCATCCATTATCCTTTCTGCATGAGTTTACCTCCTCTTTTTTGACTGTGTGAACTGATACCACTACTATTGTGGTATTATGTACTCCAGTGCAGACCACGTGTGGTGTTACCACAGTAGATCGTGATGCCTTAGTTCTGCAGGCAGAACAAAGAAAAACAGTCAACCAGACTAATCATCTACATAAGAGCTATCAGAACACATTGAAAAGTGTAATTTTTTTTATTGTACTCACATAGTGGCCACCATGGAAAATGTGTATATCTTGAACATTATACAGGGCGTAGCATGAGCAACATGCCCTCTGCAGAGGCTCCTTAATTAAATAGACAAACTCTAAGAAACCGTAGATAATTTTATACAAATTGTTTAACTTGTCATCTTATGCAGACGATACTAAAATTTGTACAAGAATGGCATCCAGCGAGGACGCAGCAAATCTCCATGCTGGAATAAAGTGGCCGTCCAGTGGGCCATAAGCCGGGCTGTAAGGAGAAAATGAGTCACCTTCATAAACCAAACCAAACATGCAAAGCTAGAGAGGCACATATTTTAGGTAGACGCCCCTCCTCGGCCACTTTTTATGAGACGCAGTTTTGGTCCTCTGGGAAGGATTGAGATTATGGCTGCCACAGAAGACTAATTTCAAAATTCTCTGACAAAATTAAAAATTTTTCCCTGACAATATTTTCAGTACTTCGCGGCCTTCAACCTCCCGTCACAACCGCCCATTCCTCCTACACCATATTTTTGCGTGTCTATGTTACATACAGCTGACTAAGGTGGTTAGTATTCAAATATATTTATAAAATTCATAACCTCAAATTAAAGTGGACATTACAATTTGCATTATCTTATTATTATTATTATTATTATTATTATTATTATTATTATTTCACAAATGTCACTTTGTGATAATTATCTTATGTTTTGTAAGAACATTATGGTGTCAGTACTTTTAGGAATTATATAAAAAACATTTGTCTAAAAATATTATTTTACAGAAAGAAATACTCTACTGTATCATGAACTACTGATTCATGAGATTAATGAGCAACTGTAATTATGTGCAAAATATATAGCGTAGTAAAAATAAAAGAAAATTACCATTTCCGGAGAAGATTATGAAGTTATAAATGTTCAAGCGCTATGACTACTGTGATCAGTTCGCTTAAATTTCATTTTCTGCAAATTCAGTCTTTTATTTTGGGTTCCATCTGAAAGTTTTCTTTTCTCATTGTCTTTCCTGAGGGGTATCTGCCTCTGTCAATAGGTTCCATGTGTGTTTGCTCTCTGTTTCTTACTGAGTTTATCAGTTTTTTTCCTCGCAACTGGGCCACTTCGTTTTCTAACTTTCTTTGCCTTTCTGCCTTCTCTTTCATTTCTATTAATATTTTCATTCTCCTCTTCTTCATCAGTCTTTTTTTCTGGTCTTCCAGATACATATGTCATTCTTGAGCCTCTACAGTGTACAGGACTTTAACATGTCTTGTCTGACTTGAGATGTCATGTGCCCCACATTCCATCTTCTCACCATCGTAGACTTGAAACACTGCTGGGACAAGTGTAGAAGTCGTCAAGAGGAAACTGGGAAAGTATCTTTGCCATATCAGCTAGGCTGTGATGGATATGTGGGCCAGTGGGCCACTACCAGCAACAGTCTGGTTGACCAGGCAAGCTCCAAAACAGCCTGTGCCAAAACCGGACTCTGAGAATAGAATAACTCTCTGAACTCATCAAAGGTAAAGGCATGTTATCCCGCTAATATAC
>NC_091305.1:20663484-20670984 GCF_038502225.1 Cherax quadricarinatus | reverse complement strand
TATATATATATATATATATATATATATATATATATATATATATATATATATATGTCGTGGCGAATAGATAAAATTGGTCAATTAGCAAGAGCTCATTTAAAATTAAGTCCTTTCAAAAAATTTCTCTATGTTTAAAAATATATTTTTTTCATTTATGTTGAAGTAAAAACTAATAATTTTGTACCAAAAGAACACATGTATGGTTTACACAAGACCCATAAACATAATATTCCTCTCAGACCAATCACATCAGGTATAGGCAGTGCACCACACAAACTAGCCGGAGTTCTTGCCAAATATCTTTCCTGCCTTCTGGGGATCATCAGCCCCGTTCTTCTTAAGCATTCGGGCGACCTTCTCAACCGCATCAGAAACCTCTCCATCCGAAACAAGAATCTAAGTAGTTTGGACGTAACTTCTCTCTTCACTAGAGTACCTACCACACAAACCACTGACGTTCTACGACGTTAAGTCATTAAGTACCTTAATCTTCCTCTACCTCCCGGAGGTTTTGTAGACTTGATTGAACTCTGCATTAATTTCAATCGCTTTTCTTTCAATAACAGGCTCTACAAACAAACCTATGGTATGGGAATAGGGGTCTCCCATCAGTGTCATCTTAGCCAACTTGTATATGGAGCACCTGGAAGCTGAACCCTTCACCAACATCATCTCTACCAGCTTCACTTGGTTACGTTATGTAGACGACGTCCTCATGATAACTCCCAAACGTTTTGATGTGCGGCATCTTCAGGCAAGGCTCAACTCAGTTGAACCGGCTATCCAGTTTACACTGGAAGAAGAGTCCAATGACAAGCTACCTTTTCTAGAAGTTCTCATTCACAAAGTAGATAACAATATAAGATTTCAAGTTTACCGTAAGCCAACAAAAATTATCTCACCCACTTCTATTCCAGTCAAGAGCTCTTCAGATCATCAATTCTCCATACACCAACACTACTCCTAACAAAGTTATAATCCTTCCCAACAGCCAGGTTGTCGTGAACGATTCTAAGGTACTGGCACAAACTAACACTAGAGTCGCCATCGCATCCAGCAGTTCAATAAGGGATCTAACCAGGACAAAATCGAACCACCACGAACCAGTTAATGCAGAATTTACACTATACATTGTCGAGGCTGCGACATCTCAATGAACACAAGGAAGGAACCTCGAAACATGTCTCAATGAACACATTAATGCATGTAGGAACGATAACTTGAACAACCCCAGCATACAACACCGGAACTCCACCAATCACCTCATGAAATTCAACGGCACCTGACTAGTGATCAGAGAACCTAATTTCCGCAGACGTAAATGCCTTGAATCATCATTAATAGCTGTTTCTAACACAAGCAAAATAAAGGCAGCCTCATCATCTCTGAAGTATTAGCAAAAATCCTCCTCAAAACAATAAACCCTGCCATTACATAGTCTCTGCTGCTAATACTACACAAGAAAAAAACCCATACCCCGGCTGGGATTGAACCCGCGGTCAGAGAGTTTCGTGCAAGTGTCGTGCCTAATAAGCTGAACTTGCCGAATAGGCCAAAGTCCCTTAAAAATGTGACTTTTAATAAAAAAAATTACTGACTGATAGACATTTTTTTCACTAATACTGATGATAAAACTTTTATGTTTTAATTTTAAATGTAACAGACCCAAAGTTTTTTG
Source organism: Cherax quadricarinatus (assembly GCF_038502225.1). Taxonomy (NCBI): domain Eukaryota; kingdom Metazoa; phylum Arthropoda; class Malacostraca; order Decapoda; family Parastacidae; genus Cherax; species Cherax quadricarinatus. The sequence goes on along the minus strand of NC_091305.1, from coordinate 20,669,306 downwards.
TACACCAATTCAGTGGCTTATCGTCAGTAGTTGTAGTAATATTTACAAGGTCGACGAAACGAACATAGGACGGGGAGTAAAAAAAAAAAAAAAACAGACCCTCGCAAACAAAAATTGGTAAATGTACACACACAATATTCATGTTCTTATAATAATGCATTACAGGTGGCAAAATTTTTACACATACGTACATACGAACTAGTCACTAGGGGTTGGATAGTTCGATCGCATTTTTGCGAATGTACATACATACTCATGTATGATTTTTTTTAATGAAATACTGAGGCTCACATTTATCACATATCCTGTAGGATGACCGATCCATACTTAGATGCTTTATCTCTTGATAATTACTCTTTTTTATGGGTCGGCAGGTCGTGAACGCAGATGACTTGCTTTTTCTCTGCTTAAAGTCGCCATGTTGAACCTAACGTGGTGGGTCTAGCTAGCTATGTTTACACTGCTCAAGTAACTACGTCAAGCCAAATACAGCGGTATGTTCCTGGTTAGTTCATCATGTTTACCCTGCTGAAGCGACAAGATTGAGCCTTACCCAGCAGAAAGGTTCTAGCTACCTCACATTGTTTACACTGAAGTGATAATGTTGAGCCCTACCCAGCGGGATGTTCATGACTAGCTCACTTTGTTTACACTACTAAAGTGACCATGCAGAGTCTAACCCTGCATGGTGTTCCTAGCTACACTACTGAAGTGACAGTGGTGAGCCTAACCCAGCATGGTGTTCTTAGTTCACCATGAGTACGCAGTTGAAGTCCTGGTGTGTTTGTTAGGCTGAAAAGCCTGTCGACTATACTTCATCTATACACTATCAATAATACTTTAACACCTAAGACAAGAGAGTAACTGAACTAAAAGTGGCATGCGTCAAGGATACAGCAAATCTCCAGACATTAAATACGTCTTCCCGTAGGCCACAGACAAGTTAGCTATGGAAAATGAGAGAAAAAAGTGGAACAACAGAACACCCAACTACTCATTAGGGCGGAGAAATAATTCAAGGGACTTTAGAGTATAGAACCACAATACTTATTAACACAAACATAAGGAAAATAATAGGCTGGATAATAAGTTTTCATAACAGATACCAAGCCACACTCTTTTTATCACGTGTACTGCTGCACAATGACGACTTCATTTAAGGCACACAAAATTGCCGATCTAGAGAATATACAGAAAACTTTCAATGCTCATATAAATTCTAACAGCCAAATTACTGGCAATGACTAAAGTCCCTCAAACTGTACTCGCTGGAATGCGGGCAAGAAACAAACGCCCTAATTTGTACCTTGAAAATTCTTGATGGACTAGTTAGAAATCTACACACTAAAATTATTCTTTGTGAAAACGGGAGGTACGACAGACGGTGCAAAATAACCCTAATAACAAACGTGCACCCATCATCCTGCCTACCATTTTCATCACGTACACCGGTCATTATTCCTACCACTTAACACACATCACCCTACCTACCACTGTCCTCATCACACACGTCACCCTAACTAGCATTTTTAATCTGACTCTTGATCGCAACCTTCATACAATGCTAAAACTCCCATCTAACACCTTTTTCCATATTTAATAAAACAAAGCATTTTCGACGACATTCTTGGTCCAGAAAGATTTTTCCTTGGCATTCACTCGGTATCTGAATTTGCTCAAAAATAAAATCTGTTTGGCGAATGCTTTCAAACTTATTTTACGATGACATTCATAGTCGATGTCCGAACTAAGATCAGTATATTATTCTACAACTGTTATTCCCAGTCTGATAAAAAATAATAATACGACAGGCACTCTACCAAATCTATAAGCGATGAGAGGAAAATGGTGTATCTTCCTCAGCGGTTGCTAGCATCTTGACAATAATTTACCTGAAATTACGAGAAAAACGTATTAGAATCTTTGAAACCCCAGGGTCATTATGAGGAAAGGTTGAGGTCAAGGGTTGTTGAGGAACGGGGAGGTGGTGGGGTAACATAAATATACCAGAAAGGTGCACCCAACTCCTTTCTTACTTCAACCTTTCGTCCACGCTTCTCCAACTTCACTCTTATCTACAATTTAAGACCTGCAGTTTCTAAAGAAGCGGCTTGTGCACATCAGTCTAAAAAGTTATTTAAATGCTTTAATAAGACCGCTACGGAACAATACTGGGGGAAAAGGCACGTAAGTGATTTAAGAGTAACGATGAATGAAGATCTTACATTGAAGGGCCAGAGTAATGTTATTAACAAAACGCTAGGAAGATGATAAGCAGGAATATGAGAACCATGAAAAAAGTTGAAATATTTGAATAATTATATATATATATATATATATATATATATATATATATATATATATATATATATATATATATATATATATATAGATATATATATATAATATATATATATATATATATATATATAATATATATATATATATATATATATATATATATATATATATATATATATATATATATATATATGTCGTGCCGAATAGGCAGAACTTGCGATTTTGGCTTAAATATCAACGCTCATCTTGCCATATAGGACAAGTGAAAATTTGTGTATACAATAATTTCGCCAAAATCGTTCTGAACCTATCGAAAAAAAAATATTTCACTGTGTTTGTTTAGTATTAAATTATTGTAAACAAATCTAAAATATATTTAGTTGGGTTACCGTTAGGCTAAAATAAATTGCTCTTGTTATAATAAGGTTAGGTAAGTTTTCTAAGTTCCTTTTGGTGCAAAATTATAAATTTTTACATCAACATTAATGAAAAATATATATCTTTAAACGTATACGAGAAAATTTTAGAAAGGACTTAATTTTAAATGAGTTCTTGCTAATTGACCAGTTTTACATATTCAGCACGACATATATGTTTTACATATTCAGCACGACATATATATATATATATACAGTGGTCCCTCGATTATCGACGGTAATCCGTTCCTGGAAGCCGGTCGATTATCGAAATGGTCGATTTACGAATCAATTTTCCCCATAAGAAATAATGTAAATTCAATTAATCCGTTCCTGACACCCAGAAGTATTAAAACAAAAAAAATTTTTACATGAAATATTCATGTACTACATAAACAATACAATGGGAAATGATGAATGAAACATTAACAGCATAACACTTACCTTTATTGGAGATTCTTCTTAGTGTATGGGAGACTGGAGGAGGAGAGAGTGGATTGTTTATAGTTTGGAAGGGGAATCCCCTTCCAGCAACACCTCAGGTACCATTTGCTTTTCTGGGGTTGCTTCTTTTCTCTGTTTCTTAATGCCACTAGGACCAGCTTGAGAGTCACTGGAGTCCTGTCTCGCAAAATAACTGTGCAGAGAGCTCTGTTTCTGGCGTCTCTTTAAAACTTCCCTAAAATGGGCCAAGACTCTGTCACTGTACAAGTTGCCGATATGGCTTGCAACATCCTTCTCTGGGTGATGTTTCTCCATAAATCTTTCCATCTTACCCCACATAGTAAAATTCTCCTTAATTTCTGAAGAAGGCACCTTCTTCCATCTCTCTTCCTCCTCCTCTGCAGCAAGATTCTGAGCTGCGATCTGTTGCTCTTCCTGCTGAAGCTCTTGCAGCTCCTCAGTGGTTAGCTCTTCGTTGTGGTCCTCCACCAACTCTTCCACATCCTCCAAACTCACATCCAACCCCATGGAACTCCCCAGTGCCACAATAGAGTTCAAAACTGACATAGGCTCATCAGGGTCAGCCCCAAACCCTTCCAAATCCCTCTTGTCGACACAATCTGGCCACAATTTTCTCCAAGCAGAGTTTAAAGTCCTGGTAGACACTCACTCCCAAGCCTTACCTATAAGGCTTACACAATGGAAAATACTGAAATGTTCTTTCCAAAAATCTCGTAGGGTCAAGTGAGTGTCTGAGGTCACATTAAAGCACCTTTCAAACATTGCTTTGGTGTACAGTTTTTTAAAGTTTGCAATGACCTGCTGGTCCATGGGTTGGAGGAGAGGAGTGGTATTCGGGGGCAAGAACTTTACTAAGATGAACCCAAACTCCTTCAGAATTAGGTCATCCAAGTTTGGTGGATGAGCAGGTGCATTGTCCATTACTAGCAGGCACTTGAGATCCAATTTCTTCTCCAGGAGGTAATTCTTCACACTAGGGCCAAACACTTCGTTGAACCACTCTACAAAAATTTCCCTCGTGACCCATGCCTTATTATTAGATTTCCAAAACACACACAATTTACTCTTCATAACATTATTTTTCTTAAATGCTCTGGGATTTTCAGAATGGTACACTAGTAACGGCTTCACTTTGAAATCCCCACTAGCATTAGCACAGAACATTAGCGTCAGCCTGTCTTTCATAGGCTTGTGTCCTGGCATTGACTTTTCCTCTTGTGTAATGAAGGTCCTCTTTGGCATTTTCTTCCAGAAGAGGCCTGTTTCGTCACAATTGAACACTTGTTCAGGTTTCAGTCCTTCAGCCTCTATGTACTCCTGGAATTCATGCACATATTTTTCAGCCGCCTTGTGGTCCGAACTGGCAGCCTCACCATGCCTTACCACACTGTGTATGCCAGTACGCTTCTTAAATCTCTCAAACCAGCCTTTGCTGGCCTTAAAATCACTCACTTCACCACTATTTGCAGGCAATTTATTTACCAAATCTTCATGCAACTGCCTAGCCTTTTCACAAATAATCGAGGTCATAAGACTGTCTCCGGCTAATTGTTTCTCATTTATCCACACCAATAATAACTTCTCAACCTCTTCCAGTACTGGTGATCTCATTTTTGTCAGCATATTTACCCCCTTTGCAACAACAGCGTCCTTGATTTCCTTTCTCATGGCTATGATGGAAGATATGGTTGAATGATTTTTGTTATACATCCTCGCCAGTTCGCCCACACGTACGCCACAATCATATTGTTCAATGATGTTTTTCTTAAATTCAATGGTATTTCTCACCTTCTTTACCAAAGGTTTAGCACTAGGAGCTTTCTTTGGAGCCATGGTAGCTTATTTAGCACTTAAATAACTTGCAAGCACTAAAATAAATGAAATATTATGAAATATTTCACTGGAGCACGTGAGAGGACCGCCGCTAACTGGTAAACAATGGCACACTGGCTGGGAAGGAAGGCTGAGGCGGGTCGAGGCCCGCTTACCTCGTGCATACGCGTCTGGGATGACGGGTTGAGACGGGTCGATAAACGAATTTTGGTCAATTTCCGAGTCAATATTTTGTCGAAAAAACCGGTTGATTTCCGAAATGGTCGACTTTCAGGCCGGTCGATTATTGAGGGACCACTGTATATATATATATATATATATATATATATATATATATATATATATATATATATATATATATATATATATATATGTTGGGGGAGCGGGAGCCCTGGAAGGGGGATATGGGGGTTTGCAGTGTGGGTGGGGTTTGTGATGAGGGGGTGAGGGCAGAGTTCCCTTGGGGATCTGCTGGTGGGGTGGGGTTTAAAATGTGGGGGGTGGGGGCAGAGAGAACAGTGTGTGGGTTTTGGTTTAGAGTGGTCAGTTGCTTTGGGGTTGTCGTGGTTGGAGTCCTTCTGCAGGTGTTTCTGTATGGTGTGTTTGATCTTCCACCTGAATCTGGGTTCTGCTCATCTTCATCAATGCATCTCGTTTCTCCTTTCGTCTTTGCACCCTCTCTCTCAGTATCATCCTTTGTTCTTGCGCTCTGTCACGATCAAGGTACACTCTCCGGTACTATGGTTTGTTCCTCAGTCGTGCTTTCTCCTGTAGGATCCTGGATCAAGCTGATTCTGCCTTGAAGAT
>NC_091305.1:20633484-20658484 GCF_038502225.1 Cherax quadricarinatus | reverse complement strand
AACTAAACCTAATGAAACACCACTACATCCCACTGACACAGCTAACAAGATAAACGACTTCTTCTCAACCATAGGATCTAATCTCGCCAATAAAATCCCACATACTAATGCCCATGCCGGGGACTACCTAGATGGGAATTTTCCAAATTCCTTCTATCTTGCACCAACTGAGCCCTCGGAAGTCACCGAGATTATAAAGTCACTTAAAAACAACTCAGGGAATCTGTCTAATGTCCCACCATTACTGTACAAGCGAGCGGCCCATATCCTTTCGCATGCTATTTCATTACTTTTTAACAAGTCACTAGAAACTAGCACCTTCCCGAAACTACTCAAGATGGCAAGGGTTACACCAATACATAAAGGTGGTGACCCTACAGACTTAAACAACTATAGGCCAATATCAAACTTACCATTGCTATCCAAAATCTTTGAGAAACTCGTGCACAGGAGACTATATTCATTTATAACAGCACAAAATATACTCAACCCCTGCCAATTTGGATTTAGGAAAAATAAAAGCACTAATGATGCAATCATAAAAATGCTAGATCTGCTTTACACAGCATTGGAAAATAAGGAATATCCACTAGGAATTTTTATTGACCTAAGAAAAGCTTTTGACACAGTAGACCACGACATCCTACTCCACAAACTTGACCATTACGGTATAAGAGGCCATGCGCTTGCTTATTTCAAATCTTACCTTACTAATAGGTATCAGTATGTTACCATTAAAGACACAGCATCAACAACTCGGCCACTTGATACAGGAGTTCCGCAGGGAAGTGTCCTTGGTCCCCTGCTCTTCCTCATATACATCAATGATCTTCCAAACGTATCCCAACACCTGAAACCCATTCTCTTTGCTGACGACACGACTTATGTCATCTCTCACCCTAATCTTGCCACCCTCAACACCATTGTTAACGAGGAGCTGATCAAAATATCGACTTGGATGACAGCCAATAAACTTACGCTTAACACTGACAAAACCTACTATATTATGTTTGGTAGCAGGGCAGGAGATGCACAAATTAACATTAAGATCGACAACACTCTAATTACCAGACATAATGAGGGCAAATTCCTAGGGCTATACCTTGACAACCTGAATTTCAGCACCCATATCCAACACATAACCAAAAAAGTATCCAAAACAGTTGGGATCCTCTCCAAGATACGATACTACGTGCCGCAAAATGCCCTTCTCACACTATACCACTCACTTATTTATCCATACCTCACCTATGCTATTTGTGCTTGGGGATCAACTGCAGCAACACACCTAAAGCCAATAATAACCCAACAAAAAGCTGCAGTAAGAATAATCACTAAATCCCATCCCTGGCAACACACCCCCCCCCACTCTTCATAGATCTAAACTTACTCCCTGTTCAGTACATCCACACTTACTACTGTGCAATCTACATCTACAGGACCTTAAACTCCAATATCAACCTTGACCTAAAACGCTTTCTTGATAGTTGTGACAGAACCCACAGGCATAACACCAGACACAAACATCTCTACGACATTCCCCATGTCCGACTAAACCTTTACAAAAATTCAATGTATGTCAAAGGCCCTAAAATCTGGAACACCCTACCTGAGAACTCTAGAACTGCAGACACATTCATCACCTTCAAAACTACCATTAGAAAACATCTTATCTCCCTGATAAACCCCATCAACTAACTACACGAATACCACCTGGTGGTTCACACTTACACTCACTCACCCATTTGACCATAAACAGAAATATTAATCTCAATCTTAAAATAATGAATCCTATGATACTCCAATACTGAAACTATGTACTGTGCCAAAACAAAAGCATTCACATTGCTAAACTCACAAACTAGTATTTAGTCACTTAGCCATAATACCAACCTACCTCATAATCTGTAATATTTTAAAATAAAGAATTAAACTAAGTCAGCCCGAAATGCCTAGCCATGCTAGGCGTTCTAGTGGTACACTCTGTAATCATTATTTAACTACATGTAAACCACACAACAACCAAATTCTGTAAATTCAACATTGTAATCTTTATAGAGAATGTCCACTTGACCCCTTCACTCGCTCCACTACATTATGATTCAACACAAATTATCTAGTTTCTGAGTATAATAACTAGGTTTGATTCAAGGATGGGGAGGTAGCCTAACTTTCCAGGAACAAGATAACTTTACCAGCAGCAAGAAACCTCCCCTAATAGGTACAACCTAAAAATATCAAATTTCAGCTCATTTCCAAGCTTGGTCTCGGCAGTATATGGTATATACTACTGGGAAGAGGGTGAAGTTCCAGCTAGCTGTGGGTCAAGGTTTTCACATGGTCACTTGAAATATTTTTTTCTAAAGTCCCTATGTTCCAAGAACCTATTTACAATGCGTCAGCAGATAAATATTCAGTGATGGAGTGATGACTGCTTATCTTATGGTATAATAGCTGTCAGGCTATTATACCACAAGATATCCACAGGGATATTCAGGACATTAGTATTAAGGGAGGAATCCAAAGGGTTCGAACGGGTTTGATCACGCATGGGAGCGTGGGCACAGTTAGCACTATGCTTGAGCAGTTTCAGCCTATCTTAACACAATGAATGAGCTATGTATTAGACGAGGTGCTGATACGGGCGTGGCCACCGCCAAGCACACACTTGACATGTAATGCGGTATTTTGAACGTCATTCCCAAACTACATTTAATGTTGAGGACCTAAAAAACAGGCATCATGGATTTTTTTTTTTTATGATTTGTTATCAACGTGCTAGTGTTTCAGAGAACATAGGCACGGATCAAAATACGCTGAGAACGAAGTAAAATATTCAGGTATGTTGTAATTTCACTGTAGTGACTATACTTAACAGTAAATAAAGCCTCTGATGTCTCTTGGCTGTTGAAGCTATGCTGAGGTGACAAGTCCAATTAGGCCGAATCGAAGAGAGGTGAACCACCCCTTGTGTGGTCCTCGGAGCTGGGATGAAATGGGATACAGGAAATTAATGAGTGACGCAAACTCAAGGCGAAATCAAACACATAAATTATAATTTTTTTAGTCTTTGTTGTCAAAAAATAGGAGCCTTAGTTGCCTGATTAGCTTCTTTGTTGGTAAGGATCCCCACATGGCCCCTCATAGTAACTGCAGAGTCATATCACCCCAGGATATTAACTATCACAGAGTGCTAAATTTGGCCCATTCATTCTCACAGCGACTCCAGTAGTAACATCATGCTGTGTGTAGACCAGACAGCTGGTGATTATGCTAATTTGGATACCAGCATCAACACCAGTTTTTTCAAAAGCAAACACAACTTATTATTTGCCCCAGACAGCTTCAAATTGGTAACTGGTAAGCTAGAGAAAAGTGGATATCATTTCTATATAAATGAATGTTAGTTCATACAGTGCTTCGGAAATGAAGTGAATTAGATTAAACACAAGTGAATTCAAAGAACAGTCACACACACTAAAAGTCTGGATTAAACCAACCATACTAAGCTAGGAGAAACTACCATTTACTTCCATCCTTTGATATAACGCTGAACTCTCACTTTTTCCACCCCCACAAGAAACTCATCGTGCATCATCCTAGACATCAACACTGTTAAATTCCGTGCTCTCAGACACAAAATCTACAAATTTAAATTAACATCAGACAAGTCATTCAAAGTGTTGGGTCTCTTATTATGGAAGGATGGGAAGTACTGTCATCACAGTCCAGTCCAACTAGTATAATACAGAACATTTTCTTAACTGGGCTTCCGTCATACAAACTAAACTGTTTACCATAACTATGGTTGTCCAGCATGCAAAACTACAATCAGGTACAGTATTTTTGACTCCATTATCCTCAATACTCGCTGCAAATATCCTGAGATATGAATGTACGACCATGTTTGCGCCTGAAGCCAGACACAAACAAGCACAATTAATAACAAAGGAACACAAGTCACCATTTGTGGAGTACTTCCCACATATGGATTGCTATTCATGAAGCACTAAACCCGTATGGGTCATTCAAGGCAAGGCTCGATCCTACGTCCGTTGATCACAGCCGCATCTCTGATTAGACAGGAAACACGAAGCAAGTCGATGTCTTGCATCATGCTCCCTGTCTAATCCTTAATATCAAATACAGTGAATCTTGAATATGATTTTTAGTAGTCAAACAGAAATTTATAAAAGCTCGCTGGAAAATTTATTAAAAAATTAATATGGAGTAAGTAAGTGTTCAGACAGGAACTAGCTCATCCATCGTCCACTATAATAAAACGAATAAGGTAAAAGAAAAACGTGTAGAGAAAGTATATAGTAAGAACGGTAGACTACAAGCACTTACAACTAGACTAATAAAGCAAGGCTTTAAGCACATTTATCAGCTCATCTTGAATGGAGACCTTAATCAAATGAAATGGAAAGTGTGAACAGAAATAAAGTCACACATGAAAATTCGATCCTCTCATATAAGTAATTGGGCTTCCCTAAAACTACCGATCTGACCTAATCTACATTGCATATACTAAGCATTTATTCACCCCTCTCCATGACCATTACTCTTACCTTCGACAATTATTTATACACATCCAGAAGTATACAACATAACGAGATAAATGGGGTTTATTTAAGATCTGGTACAAGAAGAGTTATAAAAAAAAGGATTATAGCAATTATAACAATTGTTTCAAGTAATGTCCTATATGATAAGTCAATCTCGTATAAGGGGGAGAGTCGATATCCCTAGAAAAAAGGGAAAAATGCCAAGAGAGTTCCTTGAAGAGTCAAAGGACCGAAGCCTCGCCTTTCCCTCTACGAGTCCATGGAGGCCAAACACTTTTTCTTAACCAATTCTTCCATCTGTAACAGAGCAAGGGAGCATTGTATTTAATTAGCCCTCCCCCCCCATCCATCCCTCATTTGGGTAGGTAGGGTCACCTGTACATTACCTGAAGTCGATGTCGGGGGTCACCGCCCTAACGGGCCAGTCTCAGATTAGGCCTCCCGGTTGCTGGCCTGATCGATCAGGCCAGGAACCGTGCCAGCCCCACGCATACCAATGTACGCATCACAGCCCAGCTAATTAAGAACTGATTTGAGGAACTTATCAGGTTTTGTTTTCAAGAAAACTTACGCATGAAGGGAGGGTGTTGAATCTACGACCCTTTACACTTAGATTTGTCTATCAGTGTACTAATCACGTCCCTGCATTTTACTGGAAATATTTTGCACCGTTTGCCAATCATCTTGCTTTCATATGGGAAGATTTCGGTGTACAGGTCTGGGACCAATACCTCCCCACGTTCCAAGGAGTACAATTCGAGCAACATAACAGTGTGACCACACAACATTCGTTATTTAGTTATTTAACATTCGACTAATAAACAAAACTATTTCTATAAAGTGAAGTACAATATACAATTGACATGGGAGTAACTGACATATATAAACCACTTTACAGACAGCAGCTTGTGGCCAGGCCAGCAACTGTTAGGAAACTTGCCCATATATTTCTCTCAGCCTGGAAATAGAGCCCAGGTTATTACTGCATTCATGGGAAAGTGATTTACACAGAATGAGAGGCAATCAGGTTTGATACGAAGTACAGGGTAGCTCCAATTCCTTGGATCAAGAATCCTTCACTAACATCAAGGCACCTTCTTCCCCCCCCTCCCCCACTTTCCCTAGTGAAGGGACCACTGAGCCTGAGCCAAGTCAGTCAACTAGTGAGCTACAAGTCACATACGGAGGACGGCAGCCAAGACCCTGAACACGTGTGTGTGTGTGTGTGTGCAAGCATACCCAGATGGGAAGCCTGGGGTATATAGTATGAGCTAATGTTGTCTGAGGAAAGGGAGAGTAGTGGTGGGCGGGGCAAGGAAAGACCAGACAGTTTGGTGGGATGGGAAGGCGAGAAGTGGAGAAGACGCTGGGCGGAGAGTTGTGTGTTGGTACCCGCCGGCTGCCTCTTCTCTCCCGCAGTTCCCAACCACCTCCCTCCTCACTTGCTTTCCTGAAATATCCCGGTTCAGGCTAACAGATTTCATCACTTAATACACTAAACCCATCCTGTGATGGGGTACACAAGAGAAACATGGCTAGCTTTTGCTCCCCACTGTGTTACTATCATAGAGGAGGAAAGTAAAATTCACCAGAGAAACTTCATCCATTACTCCTGGCTCGGGATACTGATGAAGTATGCTAGAGGGAAATAATCTCCTCATATCAGGCATGATTTAATGTTAATACTAATAGTCTAACACAGTGAAAGTACCTTAGCTCAGTAGTAGACGACTCGGCTCACAACCAAAAAACCCCAAGACATATGGACAAGTGTCTGCTGCCCCTGTTCGCCTAATAAAAAATATCTAGGAGTTGCCTGGACCTGGAGGTCTACCTGGAGGTTATTCCGGGGATCAACGCCCCCGCGGCCCGGTCCACGACCAGGCCTCCCGGTGGATCAGGGCCTGATCAACCAGGCTGTTACTGCTGGCCGCACGCAGTCCAACGTACGAGCCACAGCCCGGCTGATCCGGCACAGATTTTAAGTATCTGTCCAGCTCTCTCTCTTGAAGGCAGCCAGGAGTTTACTGATAATTCCCCTTATGCTTGGTGGGAGGCTGTTGAACAGTCTAGGGCCCCGGACACTTATGGTGTTTTCTCTTAGTGTACCAATGGCGTTAGTCGACTGTCGTGGGCCGAATCCTAGGAAAGGATCCCCCTTCCCCATTGCTTGGCGTTCTTGGATTACCCTGGGCTACCTACCTGAAGTCTACCTGGAGGGTATTCCGGGGATCAACGCCCCCCGCAGCCCGGTCCACGACCAGGCCTCCCGATGGATCAAGGCGTGATCAACCAGGCTGTTACTGTATATATGTTGGTAGAATTACCGACAATATGTAAAGTAAAAGGACACAAGTGCAACTAATGAGAGATTTTATTGTGACAACGTTTCACTTTCATGAGCTCTGTCAAGCCGTAACGGCTTGACAGAGCTCCTAGAGAGCGAAACGTTGCCACAATAAAATCTCACATTAGTTGCACTTGTGTCCTTTTACTTTACAGGCTGTTACTGCTGGCCGCACGTACTCCAACGTACGAACCACAGCCCGGGCGATCCGGCACCGACTTTATCTGCCCAGCTCCCTCTTGAAGGCAGCCAGGGATCTATTGATGATTTCCCTTATGTATGGTGGGAGGCTGTTGAAGTCTTGGGGTATTTTGGGGGTATTTTGCACCGCCTGCCCAATCTTTTACTTTCGTAGGGAATGATTTCTGTGTGCAGATTAGGGACCATTCCTTCTGGGATTTTTCAAGTGTAGATTATGATATATTTCTCTCACCTGCATTCCAGCGAGGACAAGTACTTCCAAGTGTTCCCACCAGTAAAGGTTCTCTGTACATTCTCTAGATCTGTAATTTCAAATGCTTGAACGGAGTTGTTAATGTACAGCAGTATTCCAGCCTAGAAAGAACAAGGGCTATTAACTCTCTGGGATTATTAATCCAAATAAAATCTTCGGGACACTGTTCGTAGGGTGCACGGTGGAGGGAGGTGGGATAAGTCAACACTGGGTAGTGAATAAGTGGGTGGGGTGAAGATAAGTGGGTGATAGTGTTATGTCTGGCAAGAGTACCGGGGCATGCTACCACCTGACTGCTGACTCATCAACGGTGTATATTCATACTACCCATCTGAGTGGCCCGCCATAGAGACAAACTACCACAGACACCTCCTTATCCAACACCGTACGACAGCAGGTGTTTCGCCGCGTCCCCGCTATAGGGCCAACAACTATTACGTTCATATGTCAGTAGACACCACCAGCACTATATACACAATACCGCACACCAACGGTTGTTTCTTGCCGGTCCTCCGTCATAGGGCCAACAACTACCACATTCGCATGTGTCAGTACACACCACTATCTATAGCCCTGCACGCCAGTGGTTGCCTCACGCCGCGCCTCCACCGTAAGGAGAATGGCACTGCTAAACGGATTAACATATGACAAAAATCAGTGCCAAGCTATTTTTCCTGAGCGCAACATACTCTTGTGGTACATCTCATCCATTTGACATACCTAACCCGTTACTCCTTCTACATGACGGTGTCAGCCATCGAAGACAGTGAAAGACTCCAAGGGGACATCAACCATCTCTTTAAACGGGCCGCGGAAAACAACATGAAGTTCAATATGGAAAACCCGAGGAAATTAAAATTGTATAGGAATATAAAACAAATTTTAACCACACAATAGAGCAAAAAACTAATGTGAAGAACCTAGGAGTGATAATGTCAGAGGATCTCACTTTCAAAGATCACAACGATGTTTCTACCACATCTGCTAAGAAAATGACAGGATGGATAACGAGAACCTTCAAAACTAGGGATGCTAAGTCCATGATGCTCTCTTCAAATCGGTTGTTCTCTCTAGGCTGGAATACTGCTGTACACTAACGGCCCCTTTCAAGGAAGGCAAAATTGCAGACCTGGAGAATGTACAGAGAACTTTCACAGCACGCATAAGTACGATAAAGCACCTAAACTACTAGGAATGGTTGAAATTCCTTGATTTGTATTCCCTGGAATGCAGGCGAGAAAGACAAATGATAATATACACTTAGAAAATCATAGGGGGACTAGTACCAAATTTGCACACGAAATGCACTCTCTACGAGAGCAAAAGACTCGGCAGACGGTGCAACATCCCCCAATGAAAAGCAGGGGCGCCGTGAGTAAGCTAAGAGACAACACAGTAGATAAGATAAGATAAGATTAAGATAAGATTTCGTTCGGATTTTTTAACCCCGGAGGGTTAGCCACCCAGGATAACCCAAGAAAGTCAGTGCGTCATCGAGGACTGTCTAACTTATTTCCATTGGGGTCCTTAATCTTGTCCCCCAGGATGCGACCCACACCAGTCGACTAACACCCAGGTACCTATTTGCTGCTAGGTGAACAGGACAACAGGTGTAAGGAAACGTGTCGAATGTTTCCACCCGCCGGGAATCGAACCCGGGCCCTCCGTGTGAAGCGGGAGCTTTAGCCACCAGGCCACCGGGCCAGTAAGTGTCAGGGGTCCAAGACTGTTCAACTTCCTCCCAACATACATAAGGGGGATTACCAACAGACCCCTGGCTGTCTTCAAGAAGGCGCAGGACAGGCACCTAAAGTCAGTACATGATCAGCCAGGTTGTGGTTTGTACATCGGTCTGCGTGTCGCCAGCAGTAATAGCCTGGTTGATCAGACTCTGATCCACCAGGAAGCCTGGTCACAGACCGGGCCGCTGAGGTGTTGATCCCCAAAATCCTCTCCAGGTATACCTACCGGGAATCAGCACCCCTGTACATCAATTTGATTAAAGCTGAGTTGATTAGCCAAATTGTTAGTACTCGCAATTCACTCCAACGCAGGCATTATAGAGATGTTTCGAATATCCGCATCCGCATAACATTCACACAATTTCTTACATCCACATCCGCATTTTACTGTAAATAGATATTCGCATATGCATCCGCATCTGCAAAATAAGTAAAACATCCTCATACACATCCACATCCGCCGATATCTAAATTTTCACATCCGATACATCGGCACTGAGTGCCTAGTACTGCCTAGTAGAGATGTATCGGATATCCGCATCTGCGGAACATCCGCACGTCTTACAGCCGCATCTGCATCCGTATCCGCATTTTACTGTAAACAGATATCCTCATACACATCCGCATCCGCAGATATATAAATTTTCACATCCGACACATCCTAAGGCATTACATGATAAGGGAGGCTTTGAAAGAAAACAAGTTTCCGTTGTTAATTCCCTCTCTTTAAGATTAGAATAGTGAAAAGCCTTGGATCCGTTATCGCTGAAGTGCACTTAATGCATCGCTGCATCATTGTCTAATTTAGCAGTATTTCTCGTTCTCGTGAGGGGTTTTCCAGTGGGCTTACTGGCAACCAGTACCTCAAATATACTGTAGTTATAAATTGCCTGAAAAGTACGACAATTGCAATTGTCAATATAAAACAATACAAATAAATATAATGACACGCCAATTCGTTAAATATAAAAAATGCCTGCAGGCATTAAACATATAAGTTGTTTAAAATGCTTTAAATAAAGGAAAACAGGTGTAACTGTGTAAAATTAAATTGGTCCTGGGAAATGTTAAAGGAGGCTCAAGACAGGTAAGGCCAAGGCAGCATACATCCACACTGACACAAAACTAATCACAAGGATCTACCGGCACCATCTTGTCACTTATGTCTGAGACAACAACGCCCTGTGGGAAGGGAAGTCTGACTGGTGTCTCTCTGCCCCATCAAGTTATATGATGTATCTATATAGCAGTAAGAATTGCCGACAAATAATGTTAAATTTACCTACCTGTAAATAAAGGTTCGTCTTGACATAGTCCTTTTACCATGGTTCATCTGCAATAACTTCCACCATCCCGAGAATGTGACCTCAGCACTAGTAGCCTTTCCTAGATATTGCCCTGATCGTTAATACTGATGACTACGTTGATTAACAATTAGGCCAACATCTCATCATATCATCATACATTAAGAGGATGATGTTCACACGCCAAACACACAATTGACATATTCCACCACAGTCAACGTTCACATATAATATTAATCTGCAGATGCAACGCCAACATTAAATCCTCCCTTGGATTCATCACATGAAAACCATTGTATAAAAACGTTAATTTTCTTACAAGGTTCCCAACGAGAATTTCTTAATGTTTCCTATAAACTTATGAATATTATTTCTTTATCTAAACTTAAGCTAGGCTACATAAACCTAAGAAAAAACAAGTACAATAAACCAAAAATGAACAAATTAAAAAAATGGCCGCGATACGTTTGGCAACGACGTGACAAGCATAACCAGGAAACGTTCAAAATCTTCACAATTATTACTGGTGCTGCGGGAATGGCTTAAAGAAAACGTTGTGATAAAGGTATCTCCAGATATTCACAGTGTTGTATCTGTCGCTAGGTACACTAGTACCTACTAAGCACAAATTACTAAATTACTTACATTCGTTGTAAGCAATATTATAATATTCATGCATAATTAGTCACTTTAAATATAATCATAATAATTGTTCTTAGTAATTACATAATTATTGTATTACAGTGTATAATGTATACAGTGGACAACCACCATTCTCGCCACTACCACCTTCGCAAAGTCACTGAACTCCCGCCTTTCTCGTGACTACCTTCATCCACCAACCAAGATACTAGACCCCGCCCTTACAACAGCTATCGTTACCCACTATCCACATCAATGGTATAACAATCGTCAGGGTAACGATCGCAACTCTCGCATACAAGCATTCCTAACAACAATTCCATAGGGTTCAGGACAAACCTACAAGCAGCAACAATACCAGTAGATTAAGAGTCTACAATAAAAATTCCAATAATTTTAATAGCAGTAACAATTTAATCATGAAGTAAATCTAGAAGAAACAAATTCAATATCAGTAATAATTCTAAAGGCTCCATCTATTCCAGAAACAGCAACAAGGATAAAGGATCAAGCTATTTTAAAAACAACAAGTATTCCAGAAGCAGCAACAGCAACAAGGACACAGGCTCCAACAGTAAATGCCTCAGTGGGGCAACGGGACAGGTGAAGCTAAATTTAGAATTGATTCTCCGGCAGAGTGAAAAATTAAATGATCTGCCAGAGCTAGGTGTCCCCCCCTCCTCTCCTGGGACAACGAAGAGGGGTGGGGAACTGGCAGGCAGCATAACAAGAGATACCTACAGGGGTGTGGGAATGAAAGCATCCCTCTTCATCCAGGATGATTTATGGATGAAAAGACACACAGGACATCTTTACTGGAAACGTTTCGGTTCTGGAACGTAAGTTACTCCAAGTGATGAAAGAATGAGAAAACACAGTATAGAACGTATAACTTATGAAAGCACGTCACTACTGAAGACCAACCAGGTGAGGTGCGAGGTTCTGACCAGAGCTTTGGTAAGATGAGGAAGGAAGAAGGATGGGTAATGATGGAATGTGTGAAAGGTTTGGGAGGGTGGAGGGGAGATGGAGGGGGAGGTGGGGTTTTAAAGGTAAGTGAAGGTGTCAGATTATGTAGGTGCCGTGTCACATGGCAGGAGGGAATCAGCGTGTAGTATCATATATGCAAGAGTCGTAGACACTGAATATCACCAACTTAATATATGAATTACGTGTTTATTAGAAAACTATAAATGTAGATAGAAACTTGGAAGAATATTGTAACGTACGTGTGTGTGTGTGTGTGTGTGGGGGGGGGGGTGCGCACGCGCGCTACACATCCGTAACAATTCTGAGTGTTTTTTTCTTTTAACCTCGCAGCCCGGCCTGGAGCCAGACTTGCTTATTCAACCAGGCTGTTGGCGGCCCGTCATCCCAAGTAGCTATCACAGGCAGGCTGATCTGGTACTTCGCAGAGTTGGTCGTCCAGTTTCCTTTGGCATCAGAACAGAAAATGTACAGAGAAAGACAAATGGAGAAAGTAATATTGGTAAAGCTCTAAACTTGCAGGGGTTATACAGCGGCTGGGGGAATGGGAAGTAATTAAATGTGACTCGAGTTAAGGGAGGATAGGCCTCATTCTTACATCAAGGATCACTCACCAGCATCAAGGCAACTTCTTCCCCCTTTCCTTGAAGGGAGAAAAGTTTGCGTCTTGCCCCCCGGATGCTGCTGCTGCAAGTCCACTTGTTCCATCACAAGTTTCTAACAGCCATTAGTCTGCCCGCCGGATTGCTCCAAAAATTTATGCCTTTGTAACCAGAGCGGAAAACTCCTGGAAGAAAATCTTGCACAACGGTACGGTATATACACAAAAATATATATTAAGTGTATATACACAAACGTATATGCCGGTGTATACACACTAGGTATATATCAAATGTACGTAATACAGAGGGGTGTGCATACCCGTGTGTGTATATATCAGTATACATAATACACCCTGGTTTATTATGTACATGAAGACTCCTCTCTGGAAGGGACCCACTGTAACTTAAACCTGCACACTAAGGTACACTCACCAGGTTTTTAAGGTAGGTGCTGCTACATCATAGTCTAGCTTCCCACTGGACTCAGGCTTCTTTTTGCTAAACTGAAAGAGTTCTTGATCCAAGAAATTTGCGCAATTCTCCTGTTTCTTTAATCAAAACATGATTACCGCCTATTCTCCAGAAGTTATACGACTCCTACGGATTTAGTGTTTTTTAAATATTTGGTTAATTACTTAGTTTACTTTTAAGCTCAAAATTAGCCTAAATTATTATAATTATTATATTTAAGGGAAAGCGCTAAAACCCACTGGGTCTAGGGAAATGGAAGGCAAAGAAGTTCGATCCAAGGAAAGGGAGGATACA
The DNA here is from genome assembly GCF_038502225.1 of Cherax quadricarinatus. NCBI lineage: Eukaryota > Metazoa > Arthropoda > Malacostraca > Decapoda > Parastacidae > Cherax > Cherax quadricarinatus. Next base: position 20,645,073 of record NC_091305.1, on the reverse strand, counting down.
TCCAATTCCTTACATCAACAGCCCCTCACTGCTACCAAGGAACCTTCTTTAACCCTAAAACTGTCCAAACAGATCTATGTTCACATGCGTAGTGCTCCTAAAGTAGATCTACATTTTTTTTACATATTTTCAAATATAACAAAAACGTAGATCAAAGTTTTTTTTTACACGTTTTCAAGTGTAAAAAAAACAAAAAGAAGATCTACGTTTTTTACATATTTTGAAATGTTGAAAAAACGTAGATCTACGTTTGGACAATTTAAGGGTTAATGGAAAAAAATAAAGCCTAAAATAAGGGCAAAGTTTTCCTCCCCATCCACACAGCCAGTGAAAACGAACAAAAAATAAAAATATGGAAATTTGCAGTTTTGCGACTTTGGTGACAGAAGTTGTGAAAGGCAGCAGTGGCTGGTTCATAGGACGAGCTATATATCCTTTATTGTTAATTCCCATCTTAATTATATTTATAACGGGTTTGTTTGGTATTCTGGTAGCGGGGAGTTAATGATACGTCTTCGGAGGCTTCTTCGTTTATTGTTAAGTCGTGGTGGGTACACAGGCTTGTGTGTTTGTGCCCATGGCCCGGGCAGGGCCATCCCACGAGAGAGCTACTAGTACTTGTGTCTTGCTGCTAGGCCGCTGTGTGAGTGAGGCGGAGGCATGGGCCGGCAGGCTGGCGTGCCTACCGAGAGGCCTGGCTACAGAGGGCAGCACCTGAGTGGCGCAAAATATGAACTAAGCTGGCAGACAGCATGGGCTGTCTGTGCAGACAGTACAGGCTGTCTACATATTTCATCGACACTATTTTTAAAACAAGAAAAATTAAATGACTGCTGTGTTGCATTCTACAGCACAAGCACGAGCATTTACTGCTGGAAACTAATATTCCCATTAAAGCGAGAGTATATGTAGGGGGAAAACTAGGAGGAGGGGTGAAAAACTAGAGGGAAAGAACTGAGAGGGAGAGAGGGGAGGGGTTGAGAGTGGCGAAGCTACCTGTAGCAATATCACATATTTCGAAGTAACGTTAAGTACAAGATAATTCTCTTTTTGTTCAACGATCTCTATGTTGTGGATGTGGAACGTTAAACCCATGTTGAGTCATTCAGCCGCAGGTGTTCAGAGGAGTTTCTACCGAGGCAGGCCAGCCAGGCTGCCCCGGTGACCACTTTTATCAGCCAGGATGTTTTGTCACTGTAGGCTACACACGCCTTATCAAGTCAAGTGTGCACACAGCGTATTTAATGTTTCTTTGTTTTGTGTTAATATCTCGCGCGTGTGTGTGTGTGTGTGTGTGTGTCAGTTACCATTTTGTCTTAGGCACATGTCGATTAGACACTAGGCCTGGTGTGTGTGTGTGTGTGTGTGTGTGTGTGTGTGTGTGTGTGTGTGTGTGTGTGTGTGTGTGTGTGTGTGTGTGTGTGTGTGTGTGTGTGAGTAATTTATCGCGTGTGGACTCACTGCCTATGTTACAGCCTACACAACAACACTTCCACTATCAGTAGTGTTAGGATGTGTGGCAATATTACTATGGCATTCATGGAAAAGAGCTAAACCCATAGGGATGATTAACACCTGGAGAATGAGAACCAATCACATTTCTTTCACTGAAGGAAAAGATGGTTTCAGTTCCTCTTATTAAGAACCCTTCGTCATCAACAAGGCATCGCCCTACTCTTGAATCTGTGTGTGTGTGGGGGGGGGGGGATGGTGGAGTAGAAGACCTTCGTGGGGGACAGTGATGGGAAACATTCACTTGCTGCCGGCCCGGTAATTAAATTTTTAAATGTGAACAGCGACTGAACCTGGGAGATCACTCAGCCCTTTTGGCAAGACAAAATAAATTCAAAAGTACACATTAAGTGGAAAAAATAAAAGGTATCAGAATGAGCGACACACACAACACAAAAATACTACGGCACCAAGTTAAAATAACCAGTTGGCTCGGGTAACTTGCCAACTCACCTGGGGCCAATTATATTTTATCAACACCTTTATGTATAAACTCGTCACACCGTCTACCTCACCCACGTAACGTTGTTCTAGCAGACAAGAAAAACCGCTATGTAAATATTTAAGAAAAATCCAAATCTGATGGTTAAACGGCAAATCTACTGATGCTAAGGCTTTTCATAAAAATTCTTCCCTTCAAAATTAAAATATCTTTCTGTTTAGTTATGTATTATGTGAATGTATATAGCATTCTCCATTCTGTGTCCAAAGTGAATTTAAATCTGGTGTAATTGGAGTCTAGACTTTCGAAAATTTGCAAGACAGAAGAGTTTACCTTGAAAACCTGCCCCTCGAATACGCAATCAATCAATTTGCTCTAGATAGCATCTTCCCCTTCTTGCAGAGCAAAATGATATGCCACTCCAGACACAAGATGAAAACTATTAATTTAAATATAATTAGGATTCACATCAATCTAATATGACGTGAAAAGCATTCTGATGCTGGAATTTCCCATTAATAATATTTGTCATCACCATCGATGAAAAAGATGTGTACAACGCTATCTACTGACTTTGCAGATTAAGTGAAAAAGCCAACCCAAGCGTTATACATGAAGCCAGAGGGTACTCTGGTACTCTCACTGTTCCTCCCTACCCAAGACATGTTAACTGCAGTTTCTCTGAGTTGAAACTAATTAAAACTTACTCCAGAACTTGTCAAGGTCATAATTTTTTAAACCTTAAACACTATGAAAAAATGCATAATCTTCCGAGCAAGCCAGAATCTTAGTGATACAGTCGCTGATCATTTTGCTCGACACCAAAAAATTATTCCATTGCGCTATGCAATATCTGATATTACTACTTCCTATTTTATTTAGTAAATGAATATTAAAAACCTGACAACACACTATCACTCTGATAACACACCACCACCCTGATAACACACCACCACCCTGATAACATACCACCACCCTGATAACACATCACTCTGATAACACACCACCACCCTGATAACACATCACTCTGATAACACACCACCACCCTGATAACACATCACTGATAACACACCACCACCCTGATAACACATCACTCTGATAACACACCACCACCCTGATAACACATCACCCTGATAACACATCACTCTGATAACACACCACCACCCTGATAACACGCCACCACCCTGATAACACATCATCACTCTGATAACACACCACCACCCTGATAACACATCACTCTGATAACACACCACCACCCTGATAACACACCACCACCCTGATAACATATCATCACTCTGATAACACACCACCACCCTGATAACACACCACCACCCTGATAACACACCACCACCCTGATAACACATCATCACTGATAACACACCACCACCCTGATAACACACCACCACCCTGATAACACATCATCACTCTGATAACACACCACCACCCTACAATACACCACCTGGCAACACCTCCACACTGATAACACACCACCACCCTGATAACACACCACCCTGATAACACATCATCACTCTGATAACACACCACCACCCTACAATACACCACCTGGCAACACCTCCACACTGATAACACACCACCACCCTAGCAACACACCTTTCATTATGTAAAGCAGCGCTCTCCGCCAAACCGAAATTAAATTCCTGTGACTCCCGCGCCATAAATATGCATTCAAGAGTTACTTTTTTAAACTAAGATTTGGACCAGCTTTCCCACACATCCCTACCAGGCAACATGCGCTTCCTGCTTTACCTTGACACACAAACACTCATCTTCACCGGGCATATAGTTCCAGCCTTACCTCTGATACATTTCTACTCATCCCCTTCACGCATACACTTCCTGTTTTGCCTTCAACTCGCGTTTCGGCCTGTTGGTGTACATGTAGTTACGTAGTAACAGTGACCCAGGGTTCGATTCTGGGGAGTCTGGGAATATTTCCTTACACCTGTTCACCTAGCATCGAGTAGCTATTTATTTCCTAATGATTGTTATGGGAATCATCCTGGTAAAAGGACGACTAAAGGATCAAAATGAAAAAAAAAACACGGATCGGCCTTCTTGGGTTATTAATCCTAGAGTTAAAATTCAGAATGGATTTCTTCAGTATAAGAAGTGGAGAGATTAATTTGTCTGCTAGTCTTGGCCTGGTCTTGCTCCCGCTACACTCTTGGGAGGCAACTCAAACTAATTTTCTACATCAGTTTTCTTACGCGATTCCCAACGTCAGTTTCGGAACGTCCTTTTAAACTTATAATACTATTTTCTTTATTAAGTTATCTTGCATGCAATCAAAAAAATCGTATGTTCATCCACAGATTAGCAAATTTAAGAAAAACGCCGGGATACGTCAGGCAACTCGGTGGCTGAGCAGCACCAGGAAACATTCAAATCTGCACGCTTATTATGTGGGGTGGGAGAATGGGCTTAAATAGTACAATAACGGATTTAAAGGGTATAGAAACAGTGGTAAAATTTTTACAAAAGTACAGTGCAGACTATATATTTTTTATTATTATCACACCGGCCGATTCCCACCAAGGCAGGGTGGCCCGAAAAAGAAAAACTTTCACCATCATTCACTCCATCACTGTCTTGCCAGAAGGGTGCTTTACACTACAGTTTTTAAACTGCAACATTAACTATACATATTTATTTATACATATTACTTCAAGCCGGCGGCCGGAAGGCAACTTGTTGGTAAAGAGATGTGGGAGGGTCTGGTCCGGACGAGGGAAGGACGATTTACATTTATCCAGGGAATGTTAAGCCTATAGCTGGCCTGCTAGTGAGGACATAACCACTAGGGTTGATTTATAATGCAGGGATACGTCGTCTTCTCACGTTTCCTCTTTTAGACTTTTTTACTACGGTATTTGTTTACAAGTTTCCCTGCGTAAATTTCTTAAAAGATTCTTGTAACTACAAATACTATTTTTCTTCATTTTTGAGTCTCCTTGAGGGAGGTTCCTTGATGTCGGTGAGGGGCTTTTGATCCAAGGAATTGAACCTGCCCTCCCATTCCTTGGATCGAACCTGGATGCTTTCCATTTCCCTAGGCGTTATAAGACCTCTGCGGTTTTAGAGCTTCCCATCTAATGTAACAATTAATTTTAAGTTGAATTAGGTTCCGGTGGCCTTGCTAGCACGACAGCGAAACAAGCCAGCAGCATCGGCCACCGTCCTACAAACATTCGCGCGCACAGACAACCCATGTGTATGTGGCCATATTCTTGACAAAACAACTATTATATCATGAGACGGCTCTACGTAGACAGAGAATCGGGCACATAACACCTCACCCATAACCAGCTGCTTACAGGTGCTCTTGCCCCTTTCTGAGTGACTTGTGGCCTACTGTCGAATCCGGAACAGCTACATTTTAACTGTTTGCCCACGGCCTCGGCCTTTTCTGCCTAAGCCTTTGTTTATGTAATTACTATGGTATTTGTGGGGACCTACTTGGTTTAAAAATGTCTTAATTTACTTTAATTAACTTTGTGTAATATACTTTATGTACCTTAAGGTGCACTTACATTTTTGTCGAGTAGTTTTACTTTGAGTTCATATATATAAGCGTATATTATTCTCGGAAGAGTGCTGAATAAGCTCATAGTTAAAAGCTCTCTTGTAAATATTACAACCTGCTTCCTCTGACACACACCCATAGTTTACTAATACTTGGGACAAAAAAAGTAATATATATATATATATATATATATATATATATATATATATATATATATATATATATATATATATATTATATATATATATAATATATATATATATGTCGTGCTTAACACAATCCTCCCTAATAGAGCAATTATTATTATTATTACAATCAAGGGGGAAGCGCTAAACCCGGAGGATTATACAGCGCCTGGGGGGGGGATGTGGAAGGCATTCAGGCTTAATTTGGGGAACTGGAGCACAGATCCAATTCCCTAAATCAAGAGCCCCTCACCAACATCAAGGAACCTTCCTTGAGGGGACCCTAATAGAGCAAAATGGTTCAGATATGTTGATGATATTTTATGTCTTATGCCCAAGAATGTAGATATACACCATTTCCTTGGCAAATTAAATAGCTTAGCCCATTCTATAACTTTACTGTTGAGTTTGAGGAAAATAACTCATTGCCTTTTCTAGATGTTTTAATTATTAAGAGCAATAATGAATTCAAATTTAAAATTTATAGAAAACCTACAAATAACTGTACCTATGTACACTGTTATTCTTCCCATCAATATGAAGTTAAACTGTGTTTTCTCATCAATGTTTTTGAGAGCTTTACGTATTTGTAGTCCTGAGTTCATAGATGAAGAAATATCCAAAATTTATGAAATAGCCATTGATCTGAAATACCCGAGAAATGTAATTGATAAATCATTTAAAATTGCTAGAAATACTTTTTACAACCCAAAAAGGGACAACCAGCCTTATTCAACTAAAAATATGTTGGTTCTCCCTTACCATGAAAACTTGGTTGACTTGCCTTCTCTTCTTAAGACTTTTAATATGAAAGTTGTATTTAAAAATCTTGATACAGTAAAAAAAACTTTTGATAAAGAATTCACCCCAAAATGCTGACGGATGTGTCTATAAGATTCCTTGTAAAATTTGCGATAAAGTTTATTACATCAAACTGGTAAAAATCTCGAACTTAGATTAAAACAACATAAATATAGCATTAGAACTGGACAAGATTCCAATGCTCTATTTATTCATGTGAGAGATTTTAACCAATTGATTTTCAAAAAGTTGAGAAAGTTGTATCAAACAAGTCCATGGTTGACAGAAATATAAGTGAATCTTGTTGCATAAAAAGCAGTTTTGAAAATAATATGAATATTTCCTTAGGTTTATATAAATTAGATTCATTTATAATTAATAAAATTTGGTTAGAGTTTAATAATACATTGGACAAGTAATAAACCTTATTTCTTGGGTAGAATAATTTGTTGGTGGGATGTCGTGAGGACCTGTCTAGTTGGACCAGCTGACCTACTGCAGTGTTCCTCTTTTCTTAGGAGTCCGGTATTGTCCCATGTCAGGTGTTTCTTAGTTGTGGGAGTTGACTGTGAGGTGTGGTCTAAGATCTTTAATTGCCTTCCTTTGATGTATTACTTTCATAGTTCCTTGACAATGTGAGTAGTCACGAAAGCGCTTGGAATTTCACTACTCTTTCAGAGTGGTTGTTTTGCATATTTTAAAATCACCTGTTTACTGTGATCTTATTGCATATAATATATATATATATATATATATAGATATATATATATATATATATATATATATATATATATATATATGCACACAATTGCAGACAGGCGATCGTAACAATGCAGGACAAGACACGAGTGGGTGGAAACTTTTAGCTCAAGTACTTTCACACTTCCCAGTGAGTCATCAAAAGATATGCAAAGTTGCAAGACAACTGAAGGAGTGAGGGGAAGATTTTTCTCAGAGTATCGCAATGCGGATTTGACACCTGCCTCAGCCTCCCTCTGAACCCGGACTGCGCTACTCTGAGAAAAACACTTCCCCTCACTCCTTCAGTTGTTGCCTTGCAACTTTGCATAGCTCCTGATGATGCACTGAGAAGTGTGAAAGTACTTGAGCTAAAGATTTCCACCCACCATGACTTTTCTTGCATGCGCACACACACACACACACACACACACACACACACACACACACACACGAGGTATCACAGTGAGCATCTGTGACGAGCGGGGTCCCACAGGGGTCGGTCCTAGGACCAGTGCTATTTCTGCTATATGTGAATGACATGATGGAAGGGATGGACTCAGAGGTGTCCCTGTTCGCAGATGATGTGAAGTTAATGAAGAGAATTAAATCAGATGAGGACCAGGCAGGACTTCAAAGAGACCTGGACAGGCTGGACACGTGGTCCAGCAACTGGCTTCTTGAATTCAACCCTGCTAAATGCAAAGTCATGAAGATCGGAGAAGGGCAAAGAAGACCGCAGACAGAGTATAGACTAGGTGGCCAACGACAGCAAACCTCGCTAGTCACGACATTATGCCGCCCCTCCACCACACGTACCAAAACACAAACACATACCATGAAAGATTATATTTGCACATTTACTGAGGTTATAATACTTGGTGCTGTGTCCTTTACGCTTAATCACGTCCCTCAGCCGTGTAGGAAGACTCTCACACAAATTCTTGAGGGCCTGGGGGGGAGGGTTATATTATTCCATGCCTCATGTAGAGCAACCTCCAGCCGTGGGATGGAACCGATATCCTTGCCCAATAAACTTAGCTTCACTATTGACCAGATGTTCTCAATAGGGTTTAGGTCTGGGGTATTGCCTGGCCAGTCATTAAAGAACCTCACTTCACAGTCCTTAATTAAGCCACTGAACTACAGATTTGGCGGTATGACATGGTGCACCGTCCTGCATAAAAACTGTAGCCCCACACTTGTTAAACACCTCGGATAAATCGTCACACAATAACTCCAGGTAATTATACTGGTTCATATACTGGTTTTTGGGAAGCACAATGAGTTCACCAACACTCTGAGCACTGAAACACGCCCAAACCATGAGCAAGTCTAAGTGTTTGGTGGCGCTACCCGGCATAATGCACTAACGAAAAAAGACCCCCTGTAGGGTAGGCCTTTGATTTTCGTCATGGCATTATGCCGGGGCGTTCACCCGAATATGTGTGTGTGTGTGTGTGTGTGTGTGTGTGTGTGTGTGTGTGTGTGTGTGTGTGTGCGCCGAATAGGTAAAACTAGTAAATTAGCAAGAACTCATTTAAAATTAAGTCCTTTCTAAAAATTTTCTCTTATATATTTAAAGATTTTTTTCATTTATGTTAAAGTAAAAATTAATGATTTTGTACCAAAAGAACCTCAGGAAACTTACCTAACCTTATTATATCAAGTGCAATTTAATTTAGCCTAATCCAACTAAATATATTTTATGTAAGTTTGCAATAATTTAATAATAAACAAATGAAATATATTTTTTCGTTAGATTCAGAATGATTATTGCGAAATTTTTGCTTACACAAATTTTCGCTTGCCCTATTCGCAAGAAGTGTATTGCTATTATATATATATATATATATATATATATATATATATATATATATCTCATTTCAGCCGGCTACAGCAAACCCTCATTTCTTTTGTTTGGAGAACATGAAATTCAATCATCAGAGGGTGTTCAGCAGGGTGACCCACTCGCTCCACTTCTCTTCTGCTTGGCAGTAAGAGAACTAACTTCCAGCCTAAGCAGTGAGCTCAGCATCTGGTACCTGGATGACGGCACTCTGGCAGGTACTGAAGAGTCCCTCGTGGGGGACCTACAACTGGTGAAAACACTGGGAGAAGACTTGGGACTCATCCTCAATCCCTCCAAGTGTGAAATCACAGCGAACCACTAAATAATCAATGCTGTGCGAAGAATCCTCCCGGAAGTCTCAACTACCACTCCGTCCAACAGTACCCTCTTGGGAGCACCGCTGGGTCACCAGGCCATCGACACTGTCCTCAGGGACAAATTGAATGACCTGATGAGAATGGAGGAGAAAATAACAGGGCTCTGGTGGCCTGGTGGTCAACGCTCTCGCTTCACACGACGAGAACCTGGGTTCGATTCCCAGCCAGAGTAGAAACATTGGATGTGTTTCTTTCCACCTGTTGTCTATGTTCCCCATCAGTAAAATGGGTACCTGGGTGTTAGTCGACAGGTGTGGGTCGCATCCTGGGACACTGACCTAATTTGCCCGAAATGCGGAGCATAACAAGGGACTTTCTATATAGTAGTATGTCATTGTTATCAGCTAGGACTGTATACCCTGTACACGTACTTGTAGTAAAATAAAGATATTATCTTGGTGCCCATGATGCTTTGTATCTCCTCACAAGGTGTCTTACTATGCCAAAACTCACTTCCTGAGGTGTGCACCCTCTTTTGACAACCCAACACTTGATGAATATGACGCACACCTGAGATCAACTTTTAAGGCACTGAACCAGTCACTAGAGGATGAGCAATGGGATCAGGCAACCCTCCCAGTGCGACTGGGAGGTATAGGGGTGCGCAAAGCAACGCATGTTGCTTTACCTGCTTTTCTGTCTTCGTGTTTGACTTCCAGTGCATTAGCCAAGATAGTTCCCGAACGCTTGAGAGACATAGTAGGAGCTCAAGACCCCAGGTTTACTGAAGCAGCGATTCGGTGGGACACCCTTACAGACTCCTCCAGTAGACCAGCTCCTCCCAAACAGCACAAACAGTCCCACTGGGAGAAACCGATTATGGATAAAATCGCCAACACAATGCTCTCCAATGCGTCAGGAAAGGACAAAGCTCGTCTCCTGGCAGTGAAGGAACAACACTCAGGAGATTTCCTGTTTGCTGTTCCCAATTCCTCCCTGGGGCACCTGCCTCGACCCAGAGGCCATTCGGATTGGTGTTGCTCTTCGCCTAGCCGCCCCCATCCTCACCGAACATAGGTGTATTTGCGGCAGGGCTACAGCTGATCAATTCGGACTTCATGGTCTCGCGTGTCACACAGCAGAAGGGAAGTATGCCAGACATGAGATCAATGACATCATAAAGAGAAACCTCGCCACAGCCCGTTGCCCAGCTCAACAGGAACCCCAAGTACAGAGGTCTGATGGAAGTCAAAAGCGTCCTGATGGAGCCACTAAGCTACCCTGGAAGGATGGAAAGCAGATTGAGTGGGACTACACCTGTGCTGCCAAATTGGCAGACACATACTTGCCATACTCCGTAGTGGAAGGGGGTGGAGCTGCCAGCCACAGGGAGACCCAGAAGATCCGAAAATATGAAGACCTTCCCCCTTGCTATAACTTCATTCCAATAGGGTCAGAGACCCTTGGAGCATGGGGCAAGTGTGCTCTAAAGTTCCTCAAAGAGCTGGGTGAAAAGCTCATCATAGAAACCAAGGACCACAGGGCGACCAGCTTCCTCTTTCAGAGACTCAGCATTGCGATCCAGAGAGGAAATGCCTGCAGCATTCTGGGCACGCAGCCCATCGCAGGGGAGCTGGACAAAGTATTCGAGATGTAGCTCTGAGTTATGTTGTTATACTTTCTGTTGTATTTTTGTGAATGTTTGGCCAATGTATTTTGTCTTTAAATAAAACTTACTTTAAATATAAGGTGTGGTAGGAGAAAATTCTCAAGCAGCTTCAGGGAGAACCTTGAGTTTACCCTGAAGCAAGTTTATTCTTTTCTATGAGGATGAGGGTCCCCAGAACAGTTCTAGAGGTGGTACCTCCCTATATTTTATATATATATATATATATATATATATATATATATATATATATATATATATATATATATATATATATATATATATATATATATATATATATATACGTGTATGCACCTGGAGAAGAGAGGAATGCAGAGGAGAGAGAGAGATTTTGGGAGATGTTAAGTGAATGTATAGGAGCCTTTGAACCAAGTGAAAGAGTAATTGTGGTAGGGGACCTGAATGCTAAAGTAGGAGAAACTTTTAGAGAGGGTGTGGTAGGTAAGTTTGGGGTGCCAGGTGTAAATGATGATGGGAGCCCTTTGATTGAACTTTGTATAGAAAGGGGTTT